>NW_026112374.1:345827-468327 GCF_024679095.1 Eriocheir sinensis | reverse complement strand
TGGTGGTGGTGATGATGGTGGTGGTGGAGGTGGTGTATGATGATGGTGGTGGTGGTAGTAGTGTTGTTGTTGTTGGTGGTGGTGCTGGGGGTGTTGAGGTATAACGCAACTCTTTGTGATTCAGGGCAAGTGGTTTGTGGAGCGAGTTGTGAGATTCAAGGTGGCGGCGCGGCAGCTTCAGCGGCGTCACCTCGGGATAAAGATAGGGTATCAAAATATATAGAGGCTAGTGGACGAAACATTTTTTGAGGTGCGACGTCCCTCTTGCTCGCGACTGTACCATCACACTGTACTGCCTGGGGGTTGGGATGGCATGTTCCTCCCTTCTCTATTGTTGTTTACTTGCAACAATAAACTATCAATCAATCATCAATTACAAGCTTGTGTCGCTGGCCGCCCGTTGACAACACAACGCTAGAACGCACCAAGAACGCTCGAACGCACCTAGAATGCACGCTACACCAAGAACGGGTATAGCCTAGTTTTCCTTCATTATACTCACCACAGCCGGTTTGTTTGTTGGTCTGTTTAATGTATCGGCTAAAGCTTTATTAACAAAAAATGCAAAACATATATATATATATATATATATATATATATATATATATATATATATATATATATATATATATATATATATATATATATATATATATATATATATATATATATATATATATATATATATATATATATATATATATATATATATATATATATATATATATATATATATATATATATATATATATATATATATATATATATATATATATATATATATATATATATATATATATATATATATATATATATATATATATATATATATATATAAATCACGCCGAGTGGCTTACCACATTCACATGCTGTCCTGAAGACCACCCATCAACCCGGACTCTAGAGGAAGCCGTCCAAGCGGGGGGCAGCATGAGCCAATGCAAGATGGCGCCACTATAAACACTCGCCTGCGCCAGAACGGGCTGGGCCGACCATCAGGCCCCACCTGGAAGAAGCCTTGGGCCGACCATCAGGCCCCACCGGGAAGATGCCTACCGGCGCAATAGGCATCAACGTAAAAAAAAAAAAAAAAAAAAAAAATATATATATATATATATATATATATATATATATATATATATATATATATATATATATATATATATATATACATACATACTTGTAACAGTAATAGTATCGTCGTATCGTATAGGTTATTGTACATCTGACAGTCGACAACAGTTTTCCATAATGTATCGACTGTGTTTCAAAATGATTGGCGTCGGTTTCTCGAAACATTCGTGTGTAGCAAAATAACGAGGATTCATATGTTTCTTATTGATATCACATGTTAATCTAGGGTCTTTTCTGCGTTTATCTGTAGGACTGTTTTTCTTTTACACTTGATAATAAAAAAAAGTGTATCGTTTTGATAGAAGTGCCTGAGGGGTGGCCATTTGTGGCCATCCTTGGACCTTGTAGTTTTAAGGGATCAATCAGTCTTCTCTCTATTCATCTTTTGCCATCAATGCCCTGCGTCACTTGAGTACAGGGAGCAACAGTTCATTAATCAAGTCCCTCCTTCGTTAATTAACTTTTACAATAATGCTTCAAATACATGTATGAACCTTCGTCATTTTTCATTCCACCCTCTCTTCTCTCGTCCTTCAAATCATCCTCTCTCATTTTCATTAGTTCCCTTTGCAACATTCTGTCATCCTGGTCTCCCTCGCTTATCTTTTCCTCTTCCTCCTCCTCCTCTTCCCTATTATCTTTGTGCTTCTCCTGTCTACCTCCATGTTCCATTATCCCTTTGAAATATAATGACGATGTCGTTGCTCAGACCAGCTGGGAAAGGCAATAAATATTTCACCATTTTGTGTGTGTGGTGTGTGTGTGTGTGTGTGTGTGTGTGTGTGTGTGTGTTTAGGAGGTGTAGGATAGTGTGCGTGTGTTGAATTGCCAAAGAAGGATCAGGAGATGAAAGAAATAGTGAGAAGATGGAGGGTGGAGAAGGAGGAGGAGGAGGAGGAAACATGGAAACATGGACTAGCAGGCAGCAGAAAGCCTGTTGGCTCATTACTAGGCTGCCTGCGTTCAGTGATTTAATCAATCCGTTTGCCACAGGAGTGGCTTGCAGGGAAGGATTAAAGCACTTGTGTACCTACTCTTGGGAACGTTCAGTTCACTCCTGTTGCAGCAAAGTGGCGATCAATGCGTTTCTTGAAGGAGTTGATGGTCTCTGCGCTAACCACTTCTGCAGGAAGGCTGTTCCAGTGGCGAACAACTCTATTCGAGAAATAACTCCTGCCGATGTCGGTATTGCATCGCTTTGCTTGAATTGTTTTTCCGTTGTTTCTTGTTCTCAGGTTAGTTTGTAGCGTGAAGAGTTTGGAGTGATCAACGTTGCTGAGCTTGTTCAGGTACTTAAAGACTTGTATCATGTCTCCCCGCAGTCGTCTCTTTTCCAACGTGAAGAGGTTGAGTCGCTCGAGTCGTTCTTCATAGGGTTTCGTCCTCAGTGATGGTATCATCTTCGTGGCGCGGCGCTGTACTCTCTCAAGTAATTCAATGTCTTTCCTGTAATTAGGAGACCAGAATTGCACGGCGTATTCCAGGTGGGGCCTTACCAGCGAATTATACAAGGATAACATAACTCCCGGCGTCTTGTATTCGAAGTTCCTCGATATGAACCCAAGCATTGTATTGGCTTTCTTACAGGCGGACTTGCAGTGTTTTGTTTGTTTCAAGTCACTGCTGATGGTGACCCTGAGGTCTCTTTCCTCTTGCACAACATGTAGTGGTTCGCCACCCATGTGGTATGTGTGATTGCTGTTTCTGGATCCGATATGCATTACTTTACATTTGGTAGTGTTGAAGGACATCTGCCATTTTCTGACCACCGAGTGATCTGGTCCAGGTCTCTCTGGATAATTTCGCAGTCTGCCGTCGTGAGGGCCTTCCCACCCACCTTTGTGTCGTCGGCAAATTTTGAAAGATTGGATTTTAATCCTAGTTCTAGGTCGTTGATATATATGATGAAAAGTATGGGTCCCAGCACTGACCCCTGTGGCACTCCACTTGTGACCGGGAGCCACTGGAGGCCTGTCCGTTGAGTACAACTCGTTGTTTTCTTTCAGTGAGCCAGTCTTTGATCCACGCTGTCAGATCGTCGCCTAATCCCGCCGACTTAAGTTTCTTGAGGAGTCTTTCATGTGGCACTTTGTCAAAGGCTTTCTGAAAGTCTAGATATATAACATCACTGGGGATATGATTATCCCAGTTTTCATAGATACCTTGGAAGAAGTCCAATAAATTGGTTAAGCATGAGCGCTTGTTCCTGAAACCGTGCTGAGCATCGGAAATGATGTTGTTGTCTTCAAGGAACCTAACGAGTTTGTCTCTGATGATCTTCTCGAGGATTTTTCCCGCCACTGAGGTCAAGCTGATTGGTCTGTAGTTTAGGGCCACACTTTTGTCTCCCTTTTTGTAGATCGGTGTTACGTTCGCTTGTTTCCAGTCTTTCGGGACTTTGTTTTGTTGTAGTGACAGATTGTAGATGGCGGTGAGTGGCTTGAGGATTTGCTGCTTGAGTTCCTTGAGCAGCCTGGGTGACAAGTCGTCGGGTCCGGTAGACTTGTTTGTCTCGAGTTTGTCTAGGTACTTTTTCACATCCCGTTCGTCGATTGTACCAATTTCTAGGGGAGTGATTCCCATCGGTGGGGAAGGGCTCTCGGGTACGGACTGTGTATTCTCGACCGTGAACACAGACGCGAAGTTCCTGTTTAGGATTTCGACCATTTGTCTACTGTCCTGTGTTAGTACGTCACTTTCATCTTTTAGGGACCGATATTGCTTTTGTCTTCTTTTTGGTTCTTATATACGTGAAGAACTGTTTCGGGTTGGACTTGGCTTCGCGTGCAATTTGCTTTTCATAGTCACGTTTACTCTGGCGAATGAGTGTTCTGCAAGCTCTGAGGCTTTGATGGTACTGTTCGCGTGCCTCGTCAGTGCTGTTTTCCTTTAGCAAGTTGTATTTCTCTTCTTCAAATTAATCGCCCGTCGAACTTGGGTAGTCATCCATGGTGTGCTTGTGGCATTATTTGTTCTCCTTGTCTTCATGGGAACAGTCGTTCTCTACCTCCAGGAGTTTGTTCTTAAAGCCGTTCCACGCGCCGTCCACCGGAGTGAGGTTCATGGGTTCCCAAGTTGTCTGGGTTAGCAGCTCACGAGCGAAGTTAAAATTGGCTTTTTTGTAGTCTGGAATCTTGGACGTGTTTTCGGTGAGTTCATGGTCTGTTCTGATTTTAGGCGAATTAGGTGATGGTCGCAACCATCCAGTTTTTCGCCGACTTGACATTCACGTGTGAGATCTGAATCACTCACGAGTACTAGGTCTAATAAGTTATTTTCCTCGTCGGTTGGGTAACAATCTGAGTAAGAAAATTGTCCTCTAACATTTCGAGCAATCTGTTACCCTCCCGATCTCCAATCATCGTGGTCCAGTCAATGTTGGAACAGTTAAAGTCCCCGATAATGACTGACTGTTTGTTTTGTGTTATGGTGTGAATTTCCTCGTACAGCGCTTCGTCGTCCGCTGCTTGTTGCTTTGGAGGTCTGTAAACGGTTCCAATCGTTATTTTGTTGTGCTTGCTAGTCTCCAGTTCAACATATACAGTGTCATATTTCTCTGAGTCTTCTTTGGTTATTTCCACGGCAGGGTATTTGTTCTTGACGTAACAGATGACACCTCCTCCTTTCTTGTGAAGTCTGTTTTGTAGAAGCTCTCGTATCCCGGAATTGAGAATTCGGTCATTAGGTGGTCAGAGGTGGCCCACGTTTCGGTGATGGCAATCACGTCCTGACTTTCTACGTCAACATAGGCAAGTAACTCATCGAGTGGGGGTATTAAGATCCTCGCGTTGGAGTATAGGACAGAAATGTCATTCTTGACTTCAACGCTTCTCTGCACAGTATTCTGGTGTCTGCTTGTGTTCACTTTTGGGTGCATTTGTGTGTAATTAGCTGTCACTACTGGTTGGTTTTTTACGATACTTTGGTGCCCTCCGCGCTCGGAGTTTTTTGAGTACAAAAGTACCTCCTCGTTCAGCAACCTACCAAGCCCTGCTGAGCCAATCGCATTGAGGTGAAGACCGTCAGGACGGAAAAGGTCAGGGATATCATAGAAATGATCCCACTGACTTGCGAACGAAACTTCCTCGTTCTGGCAGAGGTGCTTCAATCTGTTGTTGATGTTCGACGCCTTTCTGTGGAAGCCTGTGAAGGCGTTGATTCTCGGAAGAATCCCGGAGACAATGATGTGGCTTGACTTTTCCTTGAAGCGGCGGATTACTCGTCGGTAGTCAGCTATAATTTCCTCTGTGGACATTGTTTGAACGTTGTTCGTGCCAGCGTGCAAAACAAAGAGTGTGTCCTGCTCCGTGCGGTCTGAGACGAGGTCTACCGCTTCTTTTATATCTTGTAGTTTTGCACCAGGAATACAGTAGCGTCTTCTGTTCTTGATACTTCGTCCACAGAACTCAGTCAGTTGTTCTCTAACAATGCTGTCACCCACCAGTTTTATGTTAACCTTGGTGTTGATTCTTGATCCGTTGAAGTGTGATCCGTCTTCACAGGAGACGGCTGGGAGGATGGTCTTCCGTCTACGCCTGCAAACTAGGGGGTAGGAGGAGGAGGAGGAGGAGGAGGAGGAAGAAGGAGGTGAAGAGAAGGAAGAAGAAGAAGAAGCAGGAGAAGAAGAAGAAGAAGGAGATGATGATGATGAGGAGGAGGATGAGGAGGATGAGGAGGATGAGGAGGAAGAGGAGGAAGAGGAGGGGGAAGGGGGGGAGGAGGAGGAGGAGGAGGAGGAGGAGGAAGAATGAGAGGAAAAAGAAGATGAAGAAGGCGTAGAAGAAGTAGAGGAGGAGGAGGAGGGAGTGGAGGAGGAGGACGAGGGGGACGAGGAGATGGATGAGCGGGCAGCGGAGGAGGAGGAGGAGGAGGAGGAGGAGGAGGAAGAATGAGAGGAAAAAGAAGATGAAGAAGGCGTAGAAGAAGTAGAGGAGGAGGAGGAGGGAGTGGAGGAGGAGGACGAGGGGGACGAGGAGATGGATGAGCGGGCAGCGGAGGTGGAAGCAGAAGAAGAAGAAGAAGAAGAAGAAGAAGAAGAAGAAGAAGAAGGAGAAGAAGAAGAAGCAGAGGAGGAAGAGGAGGAGGAGAGGGAAGAGGAGGAGGAGGAGGAGGAGGAGGAGGAGGAGGGGGACGATGAGGAGGGGGGGGAGGAGGAGGAGGAGGAGGAGGAGGACGTGGGGGACGAGAATGAGATGGATGGGCACGCAGTGGAAGCGGTAACACAAGAAGAAGAAGAAGATGAAGAAGAAGAAGAAGAAGAAGAAGAAGAAGAAGAAGAAGAAGAAGAAGACCTCACCTTGCGGGCCATGGCTCTCGTCCGGACCCCTGGGACGGTGGAGGAGAGGGAGGAGGGAGATGAAGAAGGGGTGGGTGCCGTCGGAGTAAGAGAAGAAGAGGAAGGCAAAGAAGAAGAGGAAGAGGAAGAAGAAGAACCAGAGGAAGAAGCAGCGGGGGTGAGAGCGGGTAGAGGGGGACGTTGGTTCAACGCTTTAAGGCACTCGGTTAAACCCCTCTCTAAATCTGAGATCTTCTTTTCCATTTGACAGTGTCTACATGACTCCGCCCCCTTATCAAAATATTGTGGGGCGAAGCGTCCTTTGCACCCGGGGCATTTGCGTAGTGATGAAGCCATATCTTTTATTGTTATCTTTTGATATGTTTTGTTACCTTTTAACTTCAGAGAGAATGAGTGGCAGTAGGTCAGGTGGGAACGATTAACTCCCTCCTGTCTGGCTCGGGCAGGTGTTCTCTTTAGACTTCCCTCTAGGGGATTCACGCGGCCGGGTAGGGGAGGAAAAAAACAAAGGGTCTCCAGGGAATTTCGCCCTCCGCGCGGCTGGGTGTACGCCGCGGCGGGAATGTACGGACCGAAACAATGAAAGAAAATCAGCCTGAAAACAAGGACCTCCTAGTACACTTCTTGGAAAATAATATGTAATTTATGTGTAGTAAGGTTAAGAAGGAGCTTAATAGTTAGGAAGGAGTTGTATGTGCACCACAGTGTTGTGAGGAGGTGTAGGGGAGGTGTAGGGTAGGGCAGAAGGGATGAGCAAGTGTGCTAGGGAGAATGTGTTTAAGTAAAGTGAATATAACACTTAGCACTTAGCAGAGCAGGTCAGCGAAGCAGCAAAGCAGCAGCAGCAGCAATAGGAGAGCCTCAGGATATGCTGGAGAGCACAAAAGGAAAGCACAACTGCCGAGACAGCGAGCGTAGTTGACACGTGTGACCCCGAAGCAGGTCGCGGTCAACTGAGCAGGTCGCGGTCAACTGAAGACATAAGAGGAAGAAATGGGGTGAGAAGGGGAGAAAATAAGCGAACATCGAGAAGGGAGCAAAAAAATAATAGAAAGAAAAGAGGAGATTCGTAACGACCAAAACTTAAAAGAAAAGAGATAGGAGAGGGAGAAGAAGAGTATGTTAAGTGGTAAAGTAAAGAAGTAGATCAGAAAAGAAGAGCTTTGGCGAAAACATCGTAGGGAAATAGTTAAGCGATAGAGAACGATAGAGAAGACTAAGGGATATAAAAGAGTATGGGAAATGTGCGCATTTGCTGCAGGCGACGGAGAAGAGAAAGCAAGAAGAAAGATTTTAGAGGGGAAGACAAGATTAAAAATATTCAAATGATGGAGATATGAGAAGCATGACAAAAGAAAAGGTAGAGAGGAGGAGAAGGATTTGGAGGATGAAAAAGAAAGGAAGGAAGAGAATAAGAGTTGGAAAGAAAAAGACTGAAGTACAGGAAAGATTTTACCTGGTAGAGGAGGGAGGAAGCAGGGGAGAATGCGTTGAGTTGTGAAGAAAGGAAAAGCCAGGGTGGAGGGAGAGAGGAACGGAGGGAGAAAGTATGTCGACCAGAGGGAGAGAAGGGGAAGGTGAAATGCAGAGGAGAATGCGAGGAGGGCGGTGAAAGTTAAAGAGAGGAAGGAAGGTCGGGAGAGAAACTGGGGAGAGAGAAAAGGAAGATTTAAGAGCCATCTGATTCGTAGGGAATGGAGTGAAAGGGAGAACCGATACACTGAAGATAGAAGAATGGATAGGATAGAATGAAGAGGGTGGTGGTGGGGAGGCAGTGGCTGAGTGGTTTAGCGTGCCGGTCCCGGACTCCGCTGTGCTGTCCATGATGCGGGTTCGAATCCTCCGCTAACCACTTGGGATTTTTCAGTCACCGCCGAATGGCTTAAGACTACCCACATGCTGTCCTGAAGACCACCTATCAACCCGGACTCTAGAAGAAGCTGTGCAGCGCAAGTGAAATCAAGAATGAGCTCCGGGGGGCAGCATGAGCCAATAATAATGGCGCCACTATAAACAATTGCCTGCGCCATGACGGGCTCGGGCCGACCATCAGGCCCCAATGTAATAGCCTACCGGCGCTATAGGCCAGATGTAAAATAAATAAATAAAAAATAATAATAGTCGTTTTATTTCGCCCAGCGGCATAAATATAAAAAAAACAGGACAGGCTTATAATTATATATGCGTGTGCACGGCACACTTATGCAAAATCTACACGAACAGAAGGTCCAGCCACTCCCGCCGCAAAGATCCACATTCATTCTGTCCGACGAAGGTAATGATGGACTTCCCAGATTGTCCCACTCTACTCCTCATACTGTACGCGGCGTGGCGACGCAGCTCAGCCAGACAGTTCATCCCGTGCCCGGTGAAGGCCAGGAATGAGCTAGTCCATCTAGGAAGCCCCAGAAGCAGCTTGAGGATGTCGTTATGACAGACACTGAGACGTGTTGCCGATGACTGTGAGCTTGGTGGTCTGCTTCTTGATGTCATCAACATCGGTCCTTTCCCTGTTGATGACATGGCCCATGCGAATCTATCCACAAATGTAAGTGCACTCACACTTAGCCGCGATGATGTATGGTAGTCCACACTGAAGTGTGGCAGCGGCACTACCATGCACTCTGTCTTGGTGGTGTTGTAGACAATATCGTGCGCGGCAGCATACGCCTGACAAACTCCAATACGGTCCTGCAGAGCCTCCTCTGTGGGCGCCATCAGTACCATGTCATCAGCATAACTCATCGAGTTGATGCACCAATCATGTAAGTGGCAACCTGTGCCTATGTCACGCAGAGCGGCAGTGAAATCATCTGTGTAGACGTTGTACAGGTAGGGAGACAGGATCCCCCCCTGGCGAATACCATTGACTCTCTTAAATGGCAGCGAAGTGGAAGCCCCCCCAATGTAAAGAGGGTAGAGAGGACGGAAGGGTGTTAAGGAAGGCCGAAGGGGAGGATGTTCTGATTGGAACGAAGAAAAGAGATAAAGGGGATGGAGACAAGTGGGAGTTAAGTGACGGGGGGAGGGGACAGGGCGGGCGGAGAGGGAAGGAGTATGTGGAGGAAGGGAGGGGAAAAGCAGGGTGGGGACTGAATGGAGACGGTCGGGGACTGATCCTCACAAAGAACACGAGAACAAACTAATTATTGAGTTTCCTGAGTGAACAAAAGCCAAGTGTTGCCACTACGTTTCCGCTTCGTGTGTGTGTGTGTGTGTGTGTGTGTGTGTGTGTGTGTGCGCGCGTGCGTGCGTGCGTGCGTGTGTGCGTGCTTGTGTGTGTGTGTATGCTTAGGTGTGTGCATCCTTTTTTTTTTTTTGCATCCCCGCCTGTAGCGCCGGTAGTCTTACTTCAGGTGCCAGATAGTCGGCCCAAGCCCGTCATGGCGCAGGGAATTTTTATAGTGGCGCCAGTTATGCTTGGCTCATGCTGCCCCCCGGAACTCATTCTTGATTCACTTGGACGGTTACTTCTAAAGTCCGGGCTGGTGGGTGATCTTCTGAACAGCATGTGGGTAGTCTTAGGCCACTCGGCGGTGACTGAAAAATCCCATGTGGTAGCGTGGGGATTCGAACTGACGTTGTCCATGGCGCGGTGAATGCGGGGCCCGCACGCTAACCACTAAGCCACCGCCTACCCGTGTGTGCCTGTGTCCGTGTGTGCTTGCGTCCGTGTGTGCCTGCATCCGTGCGTGCCTGCGTCCGTGCGTGCCTACGCCCGTGTGTGCATGCGTCCGTGCTTGCCTGCGTCCGTGTGTGCCTGCGTTCGTGTGTTCCTGCGTCCGTGCGTGCCTGCGTCCGTGTGTGCCTGCGTCCGTGCGTGCCTGCGTCCGTACGTGCCTGCGTTCGTGTGTGCCTGAGTCCGTGCGTTCCTGCGTCCGTCGGTGCGAAAGGGAAAGAAAGAGCAAGAAAAAGAGGGGCGGGTGTCTTTTCCTTTTTTTCACGCAATAACATCCACTCACTTTCATAATAATCCCGCACCTTGGCTTCGGGGTAAGAGACGTATAGGTTATCTCGAGCCGCGGCAATTGTTAATGAAGACAATCCTTGTTGACAGCCCCGTCCCCTCTCCTGCCGCCGTTCTTCATCACCCGCCAAGCTTACCCAAGTTTTCTTTTCCTTGACCATGTTGCCACTTTCTTGTGTTTTGCCTGCCTGCCTGCCTGCCTGCCTGCCTGCCTCTCTCTCTCTCTCTCTCTCTCTCTCTCTCTCTCCCGACCTCTTCATTCACTGCCGACCTCTCCATTCACTCCCGACCTCTCCTGAGAGATGGACGTGACCTCACCCCGCTGCGGTCGCCACAGCCTCGCTTACCCGCGTTATCCGCCTTGTCAACCCTGTGTTTTCGTTGTGCTCTTGGGTTTGCGTTTGCTTTCATGTGTGTTGGTATGTTCTTGCTTGTGAACCTTGTGTGTTGCCTGTGATTTCCCGACGCGTGTTTCATGTGTGTTCGTTTGTGGTTTCTGTGAGTGTCTGCCTGTGGTTGCGTCTGTGATTTGTGTTTCCGGTGTTTTTGCGTGTGATTTGGCTGTTTCCGAGTGTTCTACGTGGGTTTCAGAGTGTTTCGAGTGTGTTGATGTGTTTCCGGTGTTTTTGCGTGTGATTTAGCTGTTTCCGAGTGTTCTACGTGGGTTTCAGAGTGTCACAAGTGTGTTGTGTTTCCGGTGTTTTTGCGTGTGATTTGGCTGTTTCCGAGTGTTCTACGTGGGTATCAGAGTGTTTCGAGTGAGTTGTTGTGTTTCCGGTGTTTTTGCGAGTGACTTGGGGGTGTTGAATCGTGCTTATGCTTGAGTTTCTGACTGTTTCTCGTGTGTTTCGAATGTGATGTTGTGATCCCGAGTGTTTTCACGTGTGATTTGGGTGTGTCGGGCTGCGTGAGTTTCTTGTGTGTTTCTCGAGTGTTCTTTTTTGCGTTGTGTTTGCCGACACCGCACCCTTTGAATTCCCCTGAGGATTCAATCTGCGCCTCCTCACTACATCCTCTTTAAATCTCCAGAGGATTAACCCTTCCTACCCCCCTTTCCCTCAGCTTACCTAAGCCCCCCCACCCTCGCTCACCTCACCTCCTCTCTGCTCCTCCTCACTACAAATCCCCTAGAGGATTAGCCCTTCCTACCCCTCCCACACATCCACATATTTCTAAGCCTCCCCCTCGCTCACCTCACCTCTTTCCTAACCCTCCTTGATCTCACACACCTCACCTCACCTCTTTCCTAACCCTCCTTGATTTCACACACCTCACTCACCTCCTCTCTCTCCCCCTCTTCACTCACTTCACATCCCTTCCTACTCTTTCTCTCTCTCACTTTACCTCCTTTCCTAAACCCCCTCTCACTCACCTCACCTCCTTTCCTAGCCCCCTTCACTCTGTGTTTTTATCTCTTTCATTTCAGGCAATCATTAATCACTTTCAGCTAAGATGGCGCCTAAGAAGTGCACTACTTGTCACGGTAGCCTCTCAGCTCACTTTTTTACAGGGCGTTCTGTTGTCTGTCGACTGTGTCTCTCCAGGCAGCATCTCGAGACAAGACTGCAGGAGCAAGAAGAGAAGATGGAAGCAGGTCAGAATAAAATAATAGAGCTTTCTCGGACTGTTGCCTCCTTGCAGGAATTCATCCAGGCTAACGTTGCCGTGGAGCCAAAACCTTCTCCCACCGCCCCCTTGCCCTCAGCGGTACCGTCGACACCAGCGGACAACACCACGCAGCTGGAGGGTGGTAGTGGCACCGCCCATGATGGCTTCGCCGTCGTGAATAGAGGAGCCAAACCAGCCAGACAAGCAATTTATCCTGTTCATTGCTTCAACAGGTTTGCCATTCTGGAAGAGGAGGACGAGCAGGAGAGCACCTTCCTGGTGGGTGACTCCATGATTCGCCAGCAGGCAGTTGAGTTCTGCGGCAGAGTTCCTCGTCGAAGACGGAATTATTGCTATGCTGGTGCTGGGATCGACGATATAACTGCTGCTCTTGAGGAGAACTCCCCTCAGGCTACTAATGATTCACTGTTTGTTATTCACACAGATACGAACGACGTCATCACGACCCGGTCTGATGAACTCCTGGACAAGTACCGTAGGCTCATCCAGCAGTATAAGTCTAAATCCCCTAACATTTTGATTTCAGGAGCGGAGAGCAACTTTTTCAGTAAGGCCTTCAGCCTAAACAACCGTTTACAGACTTTTTGCAGAGAGCTTGACGTGGAGTTCTTCAACGCCTGGGACAATTTCTACGGACAAAGTGACCTCTTCCACAGGGACGGATTACACCTGTCTCCCATCGGGGCAGTCAGATTCGGACGGCTCCTCAACGACGCAGTACGTGACACCCGATCAAAAAACGACCCTCAGCCACGTCCCTCCACCCCGCCCGTGTAAATAGACGCCATGCATCGCAACAAACCCGTAACCCGTACCACCACCTCTATTACCAAGCCTCTAGATAACTTAAAAATCCTTAGTTTCAATGCGCGTAGCCTAAGAAATAAATTTGATGAACTGAGATGTCTTGCTCTAACAGAAAATTTTGACATAATTGCTATAACCGAAACCATAGACTTCACAATCTCTTGACGGGAAACGGGGCGCGGGGCCGATTCGCAGGGGGCCGATTTTCAAAAATTTAAAATTTAAATATTTTCAAAACCAAAGCAGCTAGCGACCTGAAACTAAAACAGGCACCTTCCTTAGGCATATATGAGTCTCCATGAGCAGCGGTATCAAAAAATTCAAAGTCGTTCCCTAATAAAATCCCGATTAATTGTTTTTTATATAAGTATAACAAAACTTAAAAAGGCTATAAAATCCTCAGATTTTACGCTAGATGTACAAACATCACCAAATGCAGAGATAATCACTTATATTTTCAGAATCAATAGCAATATTTAGCATATCCTATAAGTTTTTGCCCGAAATAGCTACTTATTTTTTTTTTATTTAGTGCAATTTTTTACGTAAGTTTTTAACATCTAATAAATCACTTAATTTTCACATTAGAAACTTAATACTTGAGGAAAGCATGCAGAAACATCTTAATTTTACTCAACAAAAGCAAAATATTCATTTTTCTATATACAATCACAACTTATTTTGGTTGAATTCCGATGTCACTATTGCCGCAGCACGTCTTGCCGGCTATCTGGCCCTCGTCCCTGAACAATCACTTTAGCCTTTTGGCCTATGACTTGTGGGCCCCGGTCAGTTTCCTGGACTTGTACACGTCCCTGTTCCTCGCCGTCTCCTTCCTGCCCTCCTCGATACTGCTCCTCTTCCTGCCGGTCGGCTGCTTCAAGGCCTTGTTCTTCCTCGCTTCTGAGGTCACGTCCTTGGAGAAATTAGCACCGAAACAGTTGAAGAGGGACCTGCTGATGTGCGGCAAGATGGTGTTGGCCAGGTGTGCCCTCCTGGCACCTGTACCCCTGCAAGGTCGGGTCTGAGGCCGCCAGGAACTCCTGGAGGTTCCTGAACCCGTCCATGTGGCGCATGGCAAGGGAGAGGAACCTCAACCTTCGCTCCTTCTTGTCCTCCCTGCATCAGGGAGTCCCACAGCGACATCCCGAAGGACGCCATGTGGGCCATTGGGAGAGATGGCCGCTTCAGGACCGCCGGCCCGTCTCCAGCTCTCCCTGTCGACCAGCTCGACCAGGGCGTCGAACATCACAGAGGGCGGGTCGCCCTCTCGAGCTCCACGGTATCTTCATCTCCTCCTGCTGGGCAAGCTCCTGCTTGCAGCACTCGGCCACAGAGGAGTTGGCCTGGACCTTCCTGGCCAGGTAGCCGGCGTAGTTGCCGACCGCGGCGAGGAGCAACTCGTCCGTCGGCGGGTCCGGCTGGTCGTCGGCCAGCTCCCTGGCAAGCTGGGCCAAGATCACCTCGTCGTCCTCCTTCTCCTCTGCCTTGGCCCGGACCAGGTCGGCCTGCACGTCCCCGGGGAAGAACCCGACGAGCTTCAGCAAATGCAGGCGCTGGGCCAACCTGTTGCTCACCATGAAGTTCTGCACGCTCGTCCAGTAGTTGGCGCCGCACATGGTGCGGCGCTTGCCGAGAGTGCTCAGTCGGGTCAGAGTTGGCCTTCCCCATGCACATACTCGACCCCGTAGGACGTAGTGAACAGCCCCTCACTACCACACTGCACTGAACACACCACTGCACTGCACACAACACTGAGTCACTGCACTGATGGCGTAGTACGGCTCCTCCACAGTTTACTCCACGGGGTCGCGGCGTCCTCATATCTTGTGTCTCCTCCGTCACTTCCACTCGATCCACTGCCTTCTGTGTCTTCTTGTATCGTCCTCTGGATCCTTGCAGTTGTGGGGAAGGGTACAGAGACGATGAATAACTGTAGGTCCTTTACTTGGAGAGTAAACAGAGGCAGGACAGCGATAATCCTTTACAGAGGGGAAGTGCCCAGCTGACTGCGTGCCTAAGGCGAGTTAGGCGACGCGGGAACTGAGCTGAGTTGCCATGTAGGCACTAACTAAACGTACATTTCTTGTTTCCTAATACGTAAAACTGTGGACTTCACTATCCTACAGTTATCATTCATTTTACGTAAAGATTTCAACCTAAAGTTACGCAAATTTGCCATTTTTTACACAACGTTTTCAAAGTGCACGCATGGTGCTATTTTATATAAGTTACCTTGAATCCTCGACCAAATCACTCTAGAGACACTCCTGCCTGCTTGTATGCACTAAAACTTGAAGATTTCGTCCTGTTTCCACTTAAATTCGGAGTAAGAACGCAGAGTGTGTTTGAGTTGTCGCAGTGAAAGTCGCCATAACAATCGGCCCCTTACGCGAAGCCAGCGCGCCAAGACTGAAGAGATTTCCCGTCAACTAGTTGTGAAGTCTATGCCGAAACATTTATCGACACCACAAATATTGATTTAAGTTCCGAATACAACATAGATGGCTACAGACTCTTCAACAAAGATCGTGTAAACCGTAGAGGCGGTGGCGTCGCCCTTTTTGTCAAAAGCTATTTGCAACCCACTGACAAAACACCAAGAGACAGTAACGTTGAACATTTGTGCGTGCGAGTAAACATTGCAAAAGTCAATTTAAATTTATCTGTCACCTATAGATCTCCCGGGCAACCACTCGATGACGATCTTGAAATGTACAGCGTTTTAAGGCAGTCACTTAATAACAACGACTCACTGATATTAGGAGACTTTAACCTCCCCAATATCGACTGGGCGACACTTTCAGGTACAAAAGGCGAGTCACATAGAATGATCGAATTTCTAGAAGAAAATTGTCCAAGCCAAATGGATTCGGAACCAACCCGACAAAATAGCATACTCGACCTTGTTATATCGACCCAAAATAACCTAGTCAGTAATGTCGCGGTAGGAGAATACCTCGGTTCTTGCGATCGTAAATTAGTGCGCGTCGACATTAGAGCTCAAACATCAATGACTGAAAATTAAGTAAAGGTGCCCAATTTCAAAAGAGCTAACTTCGTAGAAATCCGACAAAAACTAACAGAAATACAACTATCAGATGACGGCAATGTAGAGGAAGCCAGGCTAAGCTTTAAAAATCACTTACTCACTCAGCAGAACACATTCGTCCCTTTGTGCGAGAAGCGAATTAACACTAATAAAAGCCCACCTTGGTTTAATAGCGAAATTAAAGACTCAGTCAAGGAGATAAAATTTTTACAGGTTAAAGAAAAAACAAAGCACGCCCGAAAACATTAGATTTTATAACGAAACCAGGGTACAAGTAAAAAGATTAGTATGTCAGGCAAAGCGTAGATATGAAGAAAATATTGCAGCCAACTGTAAAAATAATCCGAAATCCTTCTTCAGTTACATAAACAACAGAAAGGCGATCAGAAGTGGAATTGGACCTTTAACAAATAGCGACGGTGCACTAGTGACTGACAGCTAACACATTGCAAACCTCTTAAACAGTTACTTTTCCTCGGTGTTTAATACTAACAGTCTTCCTCCCACTACCACCAGCACCAGTACTAATGTAAATCACAAGCATGCATTGCCTAATTTTGAAATAACAACCAATGAAGTCCTTAAAGCTCTCCATTCACTTAAAACAAATAAAAGTCCCGGACCCAATAAAGTATATCCTTTACTGCTTAAAGAAACAAAGAGCGAAATCGTCTCCTCCCTCACAATCGTATTCAATATGTCCTTGCGACAAGGCATCGTCCCTTCGGATTGGAAAAAGGCTAACGTGACACCGATTTTTAAGAATGGAGACAAAAAAATACCAAGGAAATACTGACCCATTAGTCTAACTTCAATTGTAGGTAAGCTACTTGAGAGCATAATTAGACATAAAATTGTGAGTTACCTCGAAAGCCACTCATTAATTGGGGATTCACAACATGGCTTCCGTAACAAAAGATCCTGCCTATCAAATCTATTGAACTTTTATAACGACCTCTTCTCAGTTTATGACGTAACAAAATCATTGGACGTAGTCTATCTTGATTTCCAGAAAGCGTTTGATAAAGTCCCATATCATAAATTACTTTATAAATTAAAGCAAATAGGTATTGACGGTCAAGTAAACCAATGGATCGCGAATTGGTTGAGCAACAGAGAACAAAGAGTGGTGATTGACGGATTTAACTCAGAGTGGGCACCGGTCACTAGTGGCGTCCCTCAGGGCTCGGTTCTTGGCCCAGTGCTCTTCATTATTTACATCAACGATGTGGATATTGGACTCAATAATCGCATTAGTAAATTTGCAGACGACACAAAGATTGGTAACTCGGTTCTCACTGACGAAGACAGGCAAAGCTTCCAAGAGGATTTCCACAAAATTTCAGTCTGATAGATGGGAGATGCCCTTTAGCGTAGACAAGTGCCAGGTCCTTCAAGTTGGAATAAAAAATAAGAAGTTCGATTACGAAATGTGCGGCGTTAAACTCACAAGCGTTCAATGCGTTAAGGACCTGGCGGTCAAAATCGCGTCAAACCTCAAATTCTCACATCAATGCATCGATGCAGCAAATAAAGCGAACAAAATTTTGGGCTTCATTAAAAGAAACTTTTTTATTCAAGAATAAAGATGTAATACTTCCGCTCTACAATAGTTTAGTCAGACCACACTTGGAATGTGCGGTACAGTTTTGGTCTTCTCACCATGCAACTGACATTGCTAAATTAGAAGGTGATCAGCGTCGGGCAACAAAAATGATCCCTGCCTTGCGCAACAAATTCTACGAAGAAAGGCTTTCCACCCTTAACATTATCTCTCTTGAGAAACGTCGCCTTCGAGGAAAACTGATCGAATGTTTTAAAATACTTAATGGTTTCACGAATGTAGACAGAACAAAATTGTTTATGATCGATGACACTTTGCGAACGAGGAACAATGGCATAAAACTCAAATGTAGACAAGTAAATTCAGACTGCACGAAATTTTTATTCACCAACGTTGTAGTGCGAGAATGGAATAAGCTCCCACCGTCAGTGGTCCAATGTTACACGATTGACTCCTTTAAAAACAAGCTCGACCGTCACTTCCTTGAACTTAATATTAACTAGAGTGGAAAAGCAACGTTTTGGAGCCGTCTGATTAGTGTAGATTCACTTAGGGTTAAGGACAGACCACCTAGTCTGGACCATGGGGTCTGTGTGGTGTGATTTTCTATGTAATTCTATGTAACTCTCTCTCTCTCTCTCTCTCTCTCGTCCCATTTACTATTTATAGTAATTCTATTTTACTTTCGGGTTATGTTTTTTTTCCCTTTGAACTCCGCCTTTGTGTATGTGAGGCCGTGGGTTGGCTCTCTCGGCGTGCTTTAGTTTTCTGCTCAACGGTTAATGGCTGTGAGGCGTGTGTGTCGCCCAGGAGTGTGGCGCCGGCAGAGGTGTGGCGTCAAGTTTGGAAGGTGAGGGTGTGGCGAAACGCAAACAGGAGAGATGCGACGCTGAGTGAGACGAGATCGAGTGAGGGAGTTTAACACTGCAGGATATTTAAAGTTAAGCGTAATGTCTCCAGTAACTTGATTAACCTCACATAATGGTACTATTTTTTATCACGGAAATATAAAAACGCGACCAACCTTTTATGATACGCAGCTAATGAAATATAAATAAAAGTGTGAAAGGAAAGACATGTATGTGAAATGCTTCGCTCGTATTAATTATAAATTTCCATAACTAACATCACACAGGTGTTATTTATAATGGTGGTAGTGGTGGTGCTGATGATTATTGTGATGGTGGCAAGGAAGGAGGTGGAGGTGGTGGTGGTAGTGGCAGTGGTGGGGTATAGGGATTGGGTGAGCAGCGAACGTAGTGATGTTGGAGAGGATGAGGTACAGGAGGTGATTGTGGTGGTGATAGGGCTGAAGAGGAAGCAGGTAGTGGTCGTAATGGCGACGATATGGAATGGTCTGGTGGTGATAATGGTGTTGATTGTGGTAGCAACGTTGAGGAAGGGCGTGGTGATGGAACTGGTGGTGGTGGTGATGGCGGTAGTAGTGGTGGTGGTGGTGGTAGTTGGGGAAGGGGGGGATAGTAGCGTGAGGGTAGGCATACTCGACAACTGGGAGCAATAAAGTGTTATCCCCGACAGCTATGACGCCCGGGAGGGGGAGTTCACCTCGGGCGTCGGGTGGGCGGACGAGGGGGAGCTGGGCGGGCGGGCGCACTTCATCCCCTCCTCGGAGCCGCCCACGCTGGTGCTGGAGCCCGCCCACGGCCGCGACCAGGGCGTGTACACGTGCAGAGTGGACTACCAGCTCTCTCCTTCCACCACGGCTGTCGTCAACCTCACCGTTGTGGGTGAGTATCTCGGTGTGTGGGTGTGTGTGTGGGTGTGTGTGTGTGTGTGTGTGTGTGTGTGTGTGGGTGTGTGTGTGTGTATTTACCTAGTTGTATTTACCTAGCTGTAGTTTTATAAGGCCTGGGCTTTACGCTCGTGTGGTCCCGTCTCCGTATCTGCATTTATCCAACTTTTCTTTAAAGCTTTGCATACTACACCCTCACTTAGTCTGTTCCAAACATCTATATTTCTTTGCGGGAAGTTATATTTCTTTATGTCTCTCAAGCATCTTCCCTTCCTCAATTTTTTACTATGTCTTCTTGTGTTCCTGGCGGTAATTCCTTTTGTTAGTAGTAACTCCTCGTTGTCACCTCAACTATTTTGTTCAATAATTTGTAGATTTGTATTAGGTCTCCCCTTTATCTTCTTTGTTATAGTGTTAGTAAATCCATTTCCTTAAGTCTTTCCTCATATGTTAATCCCTCCAGCTCTGGAGCCATTTCTGTTGCCATCCTTTGTATTCTTTCGAGTTTCTTTATGTGTGTTTTTCTTATGGGGAGACCACACTGCCTCCGCATATTCCAATTTTGGTCTGATCATAGTGGTAATTATATTTTTCATCATATCCTTATCCATGTAGTTGAGTACTTTTCTTATATTTCTCACCATGTTATACGTATCATCGAATATCCGATTTATATGACTCTCTGGCTGGTTATTATCTTGCATTATTACTCCCAGATCTCTCTCTTCATGTACTTTCTTCAATATTTCACCATCTCCCATTTTATATGTCCATTTTGGTATTGCTTCACTTTTTCCTATTTCCATAACATGATATTTCTTCACATTGAATTTCATCTCCCATTTCATACTCCATTTCCAAATCTTGTTTAGGTCCTCTTGCAGATTTTCGCAGTCTTTACTGTTTCTTATATGTCTTAGCAGTTTTGCATCGTCTGCAAACAGGCTCATATAACTATTTACTCCCTCGGTCATATCATTAATATAATGTATACTAGGAAAAGTATTGGTGCCAATACCGATCCCTAAGGCACTCCGCTCTCTACAGTTCTCCATTCCGATTTTATGTCTTTAACCACTGTTCTCATTTCCCTTCCCCTGGGATAGCTTTCCATCCAATTCTTTATTTTCCCTTTTAGTTCTCCTTTATTTTTTAGCTTCCATAGCAGTCTTGTAAAGGGAACTTTGTCGAACGCCTTCTTTAAGTCTAGATAAACGCAATCAACCCGTCCGTCCCTTACCTGTATTTTATCTGTCAGTCTTGAGTAAAAGCTCAGTAAATTTGTCACATATGAGCGCCCTTTTCGAAATCCATACTGTTTACTAGTGATTAAATTATGCTCTTCTAGAAATTTCGTCCATTGTTTCTTTATAATTTTCTCACATATTTTACATATTTCACTGGTCAAAGGAGCTGCCTTGTACAGGCCTACCGGCCTCTTGCAGACTTATGTCTTATGTCTATGCTCTTATGTCTGCAGTTCAAGGGTTCTTCTTTCTTGCCACTTTTGTTTATAGGGACCACTTCGGCCCTCCGCCACTCCCTAGGCACTGTACCAGTTGTTATTGAGCATCTAATGATGTCATATATCGGTCCAGCCAACTCATTTCTACATTCTTTCAATATATACCCAGAGACTCCATCCAGTCCTACCGCTTTCCTCTCTTCCAGCTCCCCCAACAATTTATATATACTGAGACTTCTTCCATATGAATATTTATCCTGTTTTCTTGTGGCTCTTTAAATATTGGTTCTTTAGTAAAAACTTGCTGTAACTCTTTGTTTAATAACTCCGCCATGCCTTTAGGATCATCGATTTTCACATTTCCGTCGCTCAGTCTTTCAATTGTTTATCTTGGTTTAATTTTTCCATTTATGAATCTGTAAAATAGTTTAGGTTGTTCCTTGCACTTTTCCACAATGTCCTTTTCATATCCCCATTTTTCTTCCTTCCTTATTTTCACGTATTCATGTCTGGCTACCTTAAAATCTTCTTTATTCCTCTGTTTTTATTTATTTTTAATCTTTTCCATGCTTTGTCTCTTATTTCTATTGCCTTAGCACACCTTGCATTAAGCCAGTCCATTTTTTCCCTTTTCTTTAGGTTTGTATTCTGGTACAAACTTCTTAACCCCTGTTTTATATGCCTCCATAAACATATCATACTTTTCTTGCACTTCACTTGTTCCCATTAGCTCTCCATAATATTTCCAAAGATTTTCCACGTCTGCCTTCCTATAGTTTTAACCCGTTTCTTTTATATGATTCATCCTCTTCACTTCCTTCCTCCTCCGCTTCTGTCTCTATGATTACGTGGTCACTCTTTCCCAGAGGGCAAGTGTGTGTGTGTGTGTGTGTGTGTGTGTGTGTGTGTGTGTGTGTGTGTGTGGGTGGGTGCGGGCGGGCGGGCGGCCGGGTGTGTGTGTGTGTGTGTGTGTGTGTGTGTGTGAAAGACGGTCTCTGAATTTGTTTGTACGTATGTTTATTTGTCTATAACTGTTGTTCGGTCACAGGCATTATTTAACAGTCAATAACTCTATAAGTCATTTCAGTTTCTTTCGTTGCTCCACCTACACACACCTAAGAATTTATGTATAAAAAAAAAAACACTGGTTGATGTGGAAGCTATTCTAAGTTGTCAGAATCTATTCATTCTAAATATAGGAAGATAATATTACTCTCAACACTTTAACGCCGTGTCCTGTATAAACGAAAATACCTAACAATAAAAATGTTAAATTAATAGAGCAGAAAACTGGTTTAATTTTACAAATGGCCAATATAAATTAACGAATAACAAATAAGTGATGGCACGTAACAAATCAGTTACACAATCAAAACATTGCAACACATGGACCAAACACGAAACGAATCACACACAACAGCTGGCAACAATACGCACTCAACACGCAACAACTCGGCAACCTCTCCTGGCAATTTACAACAACACGGCGGCGAGTGGCGGCAATCCACAGAAACACAGGAAGCAGTAATTCACTTCTACAGAAACAACCCACCTCTGTACAATATTTTTTTTTTTTTTTTTTTTACGTCTTGGCCTATTGCGCCGGTAGGCTTTTTCCCGGTGGATCCTGATGGTCGGTCCAAGGCTACTTCCCGGTGGGGCCTGATGGTCAGCCCGGCCCGTTCTGGCGCAGGCGAGTGTTTATAGTGGCGCCATCTTGCATTGGCTCATGCTGCCCTCCCGGAGCTCATCTTTAATCCTAGAATCTAGAGTCCGGGTTGATAGGTGGTCTTCTGGACAGCATGTGGGTAGTTTTAAGCCACTCGGCGGCGGCTGAAAAATCCCAGCTTGGTGGCACCGGTCGGGAATTGAACTCGCGTCCTCCTGAACGCGGGGCCGTCTCGCTATCCGTTCAGCCACCGCCTACACGCAGCTACTCACATGAACATTAAGGTACACCAACACAGAGAAGCGGAACCGCATCACACACCACAACAAAGGGAAGCACTAAACAATAGTTATATCAGCTTTTGGACGTATCTAGGCACAGGAAGATAATGTTTATGGAGGCGAGAATAGGGTGCAAATATTTTCTTGTTTGCAAATGAGCCTATACATCTCCACCTCCCAGAGCAGGACAAATAAAAGCTGAAAGTAAGGTAGAAAAGGAAGCAGGTGTAGGTTCAGGCATCGAATGAGATGGGAAAGGAAGGAATTACAGCTTTGGAGAGCCGTGTCACGTTAACACTGCATACTCGGAGGAGCGTAAGGAGGGGGAATAACGTTACCAGCGTGGTACAGGAAAACAGTTGTTTAAAGCTTGCAAAGTGACAACGATGATGGAAATACCGGATAAACAAATTAGAAAATCATCCAGGGCAGCATGAGTGCAAAAACTTTGCTATAGCTGCATCAAGCGGACCCACAATGATAAACCATGCCTTTATAATCAGTGACATGAAGCGTGCACAGCTGCACTCGAGAGAAAGTCAACCTCGAGGTGGGATTTCAATTGTGACACGTTTCTTTGTGGAAGGGAAGCTGGAGCAAGAGCAAAACTGGATGCGCGTAGAAAAGGTAGTACGAAAGATGCATATCTATTACACGGTAGCATTTCATAATATACTGTATTGCAACATTATTGGCAGTTCAGAAAATACTCCTTTGTTTCTGTTAATATCATATCTGTGTTTTTTCTTTAAACTCTCACTTTTTTCCGCTGCACACTTCAAGTTTACTTCCGCCACCGTCAGTGTGATATTACTACGCACTAATATTTTTCCTCCTCCACCTCCCTCGGGCATCTGGACAATTTTTCTTTATGTATGCCAGTGTAACACCTCTCACCATCTCCCTTCTCCTCCTCCTCCTCCTCCTCCTCCTCCTCCTCCTCCTCCTTCTCCTCCTCCTCCTCCTCCTCCTCCCACCTCCCGTCCTTCCCTTTACCCCCTACTATTACCTCCTAAATTTCCTTAATCCCATATCTCCTTTGCTCTCTCTCTCTCTCTCTCTCTCTCTCTCTCTCTCTCTCTCTCTCTCTCTCTCAACATAAGAAATGCACGCTATTTTCCAACCCATTATTTGTGCCGAGGCTGTTCTTAGTTCCTCAATATGTTTTATCATGTTCGGTTGCTTCCTTTTACGCTCACACGCGCACAGACCAGAATTTTCGGCATCACAGCCCGTATGATTTTTTTTCTTCGTCTGTGATATTTAATTCCAGTTTTAATCAGCCGAATAAGAGTGAAGCTAAGGACAGACAGGGGAAAACATAGGAAGAGAGATGAAGGAGAAATAAATGGAGAGTTGGGGAGAAAAAAAAGGGGAGAACGAGTGGGAGGGATGGAGGTGTGAGAGTGAAGGAAGGGAAGAGGAGGAAGCCAATAAGAGTCAAGAATTGTAAACCGTAACATAACTTTTGTGAGGAGCAGCGGATGAAGTGAAAACTGTATAATGTATTATGTAATCCATCATTACTCTCTCTCTCTCTCTCTCTCTCTCTCTCTCTCTCTCTCTCTCTCTCTCTCTCTCTCTCTCTCTCTCTCTCTCTCTCTCTCTCTCTCTCTCTCTCTCTCTCCCCACGAACCATCACTCTCATCCCCTTTCTACAAACTCTATTCTCTGCTTCTCATCATTCTCTCCCTGCACTGTTCTCCCTATTCACCCCTTCCTTTATTCTCCCTTACCTTGCCGACCTCCCCCTTTTGCCCACTACTGCCCTTCGTTTCTCACCCTCTCCCGTCAACTTAACAACCGCTGCCACGCCGTCCCTCAAGGCTATAACAGAGAACAACGGGAAAAAAAAACATAATCGGAAAAAGGGGTAGACGACAAGCCGCTATTATTCACCCACACACCCACACCCACCAAGAAATGCACACAGGCATACAGACAACGGAGAGTCAGAAATGTTAGGAAGGCAGATGAACAGGTAAACATGAAACAGGTTAACTAATGTACAGCAAAAAACAAGTACAAAATACAAACAGGTAGAGAGACACAGCTAGATGAACAATGAGTAGACTGTCACAGGTATAAACAGAGGCAGGTAGATAAACATACACGAACAACCAATAGATAAAACGGACTAAAAAAAAACAAAAGATGACCAGGTACACATAGAAAGAGAGAAGCTGACAAATAGGTTGACAGACAAAAAGGCAAACACACAGGAATAAAAAGGAACAGACATTTAAGAAAAAAAACAGTCAGAAAGGTAAACCGACATTCCGCAACATAACCACGAAGAGAGACAACCAGACGGAAGGTCACGCTCGCGGGCGCCAAACGAAGTGGGAAACAGGGTCAGGATGAGAGGGTTAGCTGTGAAAGTAAAGGATAATAGATGACGTTGTCTTGGGCCCTAACACTGCCTGGGACGAAATTATGAAAATGTAGACCGAACATGACGACGACAATGATGGAAGGAGAGCAGAACTAGGGGAGCAAAAAGAGGAAGAAAAATGCAGGAAGAGAAGAGAGGTAGCACGAGGAGAAGATACTGGGGCATGACAAGAAAGAAATAAGGTATTGGAAAGCAAAGAGGAAGAGAAGGAGGGAGACATGACACGATGAGAAGACAAAAAAGGGGATAGAGAAAGAGAAGGAAAAAGGCATGATAGAATGAAAAGTCAGGGAGGGGAAAATAAAGGAAAATGAAAGGCGACAATAATAAGTGGAGGAAGAGGAGGACCATGCAGGAGTAGAAGGACAAGGATGAGGACGAGGAAAAAAAAAGTGGAAAACATGGGGGAACCGAGAGGAGAAAAGAGAAGACATGTGCCCGAAGGAAGAAAATGATAAGGAAAAAGATAAGATCACAGAGCCAGAGGGGAATTCTTCGCAGAAAAAAATATGTGGAGGGTAACCAGAGGGACGATACTTACCAGTCCAGTCAAAAGGGAACGAACTAGAGGGAAACAACAAACGAAAGGTGTGTGTGTGTGTGTGTATGTGTGTGTGCATGTGTGTGTGTGTGTGTGTGTGTGTGTGTGTGTGTGTGTGTGTGTGTGTGTGTGTGTGTGTGTGTGTGTGTGTGTGTGTGCGTGTGCGTGTGTGTGTGTTAGCCCATCAGCCTGGATCTTGGCCCTGTCTTCTCCGTAATTTCTCAACACGCACGCACGCACGCACTCACTCACACACACACACACACACACACACACACACACACACACACACACACACACACATACACACATACTTTCTCACTTTCTCGCTTTCCCACTCTCTCACTCTCTCAATTAGGGAGATGCATATGCATGTGAGTGTGGGAGTGCTTTTTTAGGCTGGGAAAGTAAGGTGTGGGCTGGGGGAGGGGGAGATATGTGTTGGGAAAGGTGTTGAGAGCGAGAAGCCGTGGAAAAAATAGGGTTTTGTTCGCCAGGCCCTCCCAGGCACTCATCAAGGCACTCTAAACGTATTTGCAAGGATGGTTTTGTATAGGAGTATGGAGGTAAAGAGGGATTTGAGAAATACAATAATAGTACCAATTCTCACATATGTAAGTGAAACGTGGGCCTGGAATGAAAGTAAGTGGTCTAGAGTGCAGGCACTGGAAATGAGTTATTTGGGAAGTGTTTGTGGTGTGAGTAGAATGGATGGAATTAGTAATGAAAGTGTGTACGAGCGTTTTGGAATGTGTCACGGGGGTGAAGGGAAGAAATGTGGAGTGGTGGAAGAAGTGAAGCGACAGACTTTAAAGTAGTTTGGCCACATGAAGAGAATGGAGGAGAGTAAGATGACCAGGAAGGTGTATGTGAGTGCGATAGAGGGAGGGAATACTAGAGGACGACCTCCAGTGAAATGGAGAGATAGGGTGCAGGAGTACGTTAGGGAGAGGGGGGAAAAGATCTTTGAGAAACTTTGAGCAGGCAAGGATGGGGTGCCTGGATAGAGAAAGTTGGAAACTCCTCTGCCGTGGCCATCCCCTGGTGGGAGGTCCTAGGAGCAGGCGTCGATGAAATGGTGATGATAATGATGATGGTTTTGTTAGAAGATCTGTAGTAGTGAGGGAAGTCGTGGGAAGTGGCAAGGGAGGAGGAAAAGAAAGAAACGAAGCAGGAAAAAGTGGAGTAAGAAGAAGGGGGGGAGACGGCAGTGGTAAACCTCCCTTTTAGATGTAGGAAAAAAATCTTCCGAGAGTTTGAATCGAAATAAAAATAACTTCTTAATTGCCTAAAAATGAAGCCAAGTGTTTTATTTGAAGAATAAGAGGGAGGGGAAATGAGAGTATAAAACTAGAATGCATAAAGAGGGAGGTTCAGCGGAGGGCGAGGCCGTGAAAACACAGAAACTTGTAATAATAGTCGGTGAGAGCATATCTTCAATGAGGGAAGGAACAGAAATAACAAACAGCATGAAGGGGAGAAGGAAGGATGGAGAAGAGGGAAGGATTGAACGAAGGAGAGAGAGAGAGAGAGAGAGAGAGAGAGAGAGAGAGAGAGAGAGAGAGAGAGAGAGAGAGAGAGAGAGAGAGAGAGAGAGAGAGAGAGAGAGAGAGAGAGAGAGAGAGAGAGAGAGAGAGAGAGAGAGAGAGAATATCTGGGAAGGGAACTTTGAATGAAACAAGCAAAGGGACAGCAGTTTGGACAATGAAACACTCCCTATCCACTCTCCTCAGATTGACTTCTTAAACCTGCCGCCCTTTTCACATGACCCGAGTCTTTCCCCTCCGAGTTACTCCTTCAACCAGCAACCAAAGCCCCTCACTTTTCATCCTCCTTTCCCTCCCACCTCTCCTCCCAAACTTAAAACACTGAGCCACTTCTCAGAGGAGAGGCAATCGTGATGGCGCCGCGCTGAGTTTGCTCCGTTGTGTTATTTTGTCGGAAAACGTCTCTGCCATTGTGAACTGAAGAGGCGAGGAGAAAGGACGAGAGAGGAGGGACGCAGAGTATTAGTTAAATTTGTGGACCCTGGCACTGATTGATTCTGACTGATTGGGCGACTGATAAGATAAAAGTTGTAATGGCTGATTGCTGTGTGAATTTTCTCCTGCTTCTTCTGTGTTGTATTTGGCTTGCAGAGTTTGTTACGAGTTTCCTGACGAGTCTTTGTTACAAGTGACGCCAGGGGCTCACAAGTACCACAGGAGGCAAGGAGGACCGACGGCACCGTAACCGAGTGTGGAGACAACTCAACCGGTCAAACACGTTAGCATGAAAGACATTTACGCGGTATTTGTACTATTCAGGGATGGAGTATTCGAATTTGGTATTCGTATTCAAATACATTTGAGCAACATATTTGAGTGTATTAGTATTCTAATAATTGTTGACTGAAATCAAAGTATTATCATTCGTATTCAAAGACAAGGTAAGAGTATTCGTATTCTGTGAATATTCTGACAAACACCTCAAAATTTATTATCAGAAATAACAACCGTTGTTCTTTACAACTCCATCCTCCTGGGCGGACGTGTAATCGTCATGTACAGTACAAGTTCATGAGCTGATTATGCCGTTGCATAACAATATAACAGTTTTATACCCACATACTTCAAGAAGATATTTTTCAATGAAAAGTATTCATGAACGTAGTCATGAATACTTTCAAAAAGTCTTCGTATTTTTATTCGAATTAAAACCATTTAAGTGTACTTGAACTCGTATCCCTATCCGGTGAAATTTGAAGTATTCATATTAGAATATACACAACTCTTGTATTCATCCCATCCCTGAACCTAAGCTAACCTAACAAAACCACAAACAGTTACCATACGTCTTGACTCAGAAAAAAAAATCATATATGCTTCCTTACAAATGAGACTTTCTATATACTAAAGTGACCTCATTCTTTGCTAAATCATACCGTAGCGGGCTTTTTTTCTACATTTTATGTTTGTTGCCCATGAGTTTATATATAAAAAAAAATGTATAAAAAAAAAAATGTCGCTGGCTGTCGTGTGCCTGAAGAGACCCCTAGCATTACCTAACTATAACCCAAACAGTCACTATATATACGAGTATGCACTCAGTAAATTCATTAATGCTTCCTTACTAATCAGACTTATTATCTGACACTGTGATCTCTTCTTTTGTTGATTTGTGCCATAAGTTTCCGCCTATCATGTGTTTGGAGATACCCTAAACTTAACCTAACCTAACATAACACAACAGTTACTATAGGTCTTGACTCGGAAATCTCATACATGCCTCCTTACTAATGAGACTTTCTATACAACTAAGTGAGGTCATTTTTTGTTGATTTATACCATAAGATGCTGGTTATCATGAGTTCGAAGAAACCCGAATTCAACCTAACCAAACAAAACCACAAACAGTTACCACACGTCTTTAATCCATGCTTCCTTACGAATGAAACATTATTATCTGACAGTGAGGTCATTCTTTGTTATTTTATGCCATAAACATATCGTATGTTTAAAGATGGCCTAAACTAAACCTAACATTACAAAACTCGAAACAATCACCATACGTCAGTCCTCAGACTAATCATACATGCTTCCTTGCTCATGAAACTTTCAATATAACAAAGTGAGGTCTTTCTTCGTTGATTTATGCTACAAGCTGCTGGCTGTCAGGTGTTTGGAGATGCCCTAAACTTATCCTAACCTAACAAAACCACAAAAAAATTACCATTCGTCTTTACTCAGAAACAATCATCTATGCTTCCTTACCAATGGGACTTTCTATATAACAAAGTGAAGGCTTTCTTTGTTAATTTATGCTATAGGTTTCTGGATATCATGTATTTGAAAATTCCCTGAACTTAACTAACCCAACCTATTAAACCCCAAATAGTTACCATACGTCTTGACTGAGAAAAATCATCTATTCTTCCCTACTAAATGAGACGTTGTATAAAACATAATGAGTTCTTCCTTTATTAATTTATACCGTAATTTGCCGCCTATCATGTGTTTGAAAACGCTCTAAACTTAATGTAGCAAAACCCCGAACAGTTACTTTACGTCTTTACTAAAAAAAAATCATATATGTTACCAGTAATGAGACATATTATCTGACAAAGGGAGGTCCTTCTTGGTTATTTAATGCTATACGTTTCTGGCTCTCTTTGTTTGAAAGATCATAAGCCTAACCCAGCCTACTATTGTTTTCGCATTCTCTGCGCATCGCTGTTGTCTCCACTGCCATTCCGATCATCACAAATAAGCTTGTCCCAGTAAATGATGAAAAATGTAAATTACTGCTTGAAGTGTAGATTCCTAAATGTGGAACCATGAAATTCAAGGGTTTAAAACGTATTTAATATAAGTAATTGAGACCCGTCCACACAGAAAATAAAAGCTGTTCTTTACATGGTGAAACAATCTTTCTTTAATATTATATTGTAAAAAGACTCCGTTACAAGACCGTTGAATATGCACAGATGTCCAACACTTTTTTCCATCGCGTAACTATTCACAAAATGTCGGCACACACCTTTAAGCAAGACGTAATGGCAGCCAGAGAATGTTTCCTCTACTTTCCCTCACGGGCATAACACTGACCTCATGACTCATCTCCCCAAGTGGCTCTGGGCACACAGATAGTCTCCAGAGTACTATCTTTGGACCCAAGAGTACTCTGCTTCATCGTTTAACACTGGTTTGAAGGGTAATCCCTCCACGCCTGCTGCTGTAGAACAAACAGGCAGCCACACGGCTAAGATATTGTCTTTCCCATCCACACACAACCCGTGAAGACCCTCGTCTGGCCCGCTCTGAATCCATTAAACTGCTCGGCGAAGTCAGTCGTGCTGGGATGTACCCTTTGTCTCCTTCCAAGGCCGCGTCTGTACCTGGCAAATGGTTCGAGAATGTCATTTCAGGACGCCACAGAGCAGAGATTAAACAATATATGTCTCAAAGGGACTAAGTGAAAGAGCAACAATTGTGATTCTTAGTGTTAGATTGCAAGTCAGCTATCGACGCTCATCCTTCAATCTCCATTACTGGGGGACAAACAAATAAGCAACAAAACAGAAACGTCATTTTCATATATTTCGGAAGGTTTTACATATACCGGTGGTGGTTGGTAGTATGAGTCCGTGAAAATGTGAAGTATTTCCTTTCTTAACGAAGCATGAGGGGTGAATAGGAATGATAATCCTGCAAAGTAAAACCACCAGAGTGGAGAATACAAAACACATACTATGGTGAAGGTCATCTTGGTTTATTTACTCACGTTTTGCCTTTTACCTGCAAAGCTGTACTCTCCACACACACACACACACACACACACACACACACACACACACGCACGCACGCACGCACCCACGCACGCACGCACGCACGCATAAGCGCACACACACACACACACACACACACACACACACACACACACACACACAGAACTAACCAATAAATAACCCATTTGTGTCCCTTCCTTTCTCCCTACTCGCCCGTCCCTTCCGTACAAGCACACACCAGTTGCTCATAGAGCATCCTGGCGGCAGGTAGAGAGCCATTTGCCGCTGATGATCCGGAAACGTCCTAGTGAACAGCGGCGAATGAATACATTAAAACATCCTCGCTGCAAACTGATTTCCATTATGAGTAGGAAAGAAAGGGAACGTGTGTGTGTGTGTGTGTGTGTGTGTGTGTGTGTGTGTGTGTGTGTGTGTGTGTGTGTTGAAGGAGACAACCTTTGTTGTCCTGATGAGGTGTTGCGTCGGAGAAAAGATAATGTGTTGGTAGGATAAAAACGAGAAGGGATTAGAGATAATGCGACGTGTGTGTGTGTGTGTGTGTGTGTGTGTGTGTGTGTGTGTGTGTGTGTGTGTGTGTGTGTTGGGGTGGAGGGGTCATGTGATCATGGAGGTGTTAATGGCCCTCACAAGCGTCAGTATCACGCAAAGCCGATATCTGCCCATGCGAGTTTTGACCGGGACGAGAATATTGTGGTGTCTTGTGGGTCTAGTGGGGGGAGGGAGAGCGGGTGGGAGTAGGTCTCTATGGTGGGGGTTGTGGAGGAGGGAGTTGCCGAATTTGGTTAGGTGTGTGTGTGTGTGTGTGTGTGTGTGTGTGTGTGTGTGTGTGTGTGTGTGTGTGTATACGAATGAGTTTATCTGCGTATCTTAATCTAATTCATATTTTCTAACCATAAACACGTAAAAACACACACATTAAAAACTCTATTGCACGGGTACACATAAACAGTTTAAGCACCATGAACGCACAATAAACTATGGCGCAGCAGCAATAAGAGCACCATTTTCGGCTCAATTACCCTATTCCGTACCTTTCCATTGACTCCCGTAATAATTTGTTGGCCTCAGGAAGCGAAAACATCCGGCTAACCAACACGATAAATGGTGGAGACATGACATCCTGATCAGTGTACACAAAAAAAGAGAAAAAAAGTATATTAATTACCCTCACCGCTCTACTAACATTGAGAACGTTTAAGTTTACGAATGGTTACGCTCGAACTCAATATCTCTGAATGCATGAACAAGATAATACCGCTCGGACTTTGGTACATACTGACAGGTCCTTGATAGCAGACAAGCACCCTATTCTTTTTTTTCTCTCTTCACTTCCTTGTGATGCGAATTAAACTTATATATCATTTTCGCCCTTTCATTCTACAGCTCATTGTGTCATACTGTCGCCTTTCTGCCTCTCTCACCCCTCTCGTGTAACTCATAGGGTCGTTTTTTTCTTCCCTCGCATCATACATCCTGTGATAAAGGCGATGGCGGGAAATGTAGGGAGAGCATGAAGCGGAATGAGTGAACTTCAACGCACAGATGGTTTCAAGTGGACCATTTACCACTGATGACCACCAAGTATACATTTTTTCCTAGCAACTGTCCATTATTTTGTTTCTGTACTCCCCGAAAACTGGTATTTCTTTCAGATCCTGCCTCCTCTCAGTCTGGTTTCCTCGCAATCTCATAATTACCACTAACTTTGCCATCTTCTGCGCCTTACTTTCCTTCCTTTTTATTCCTTATTTTAAATTCTTTTCCATCCACTTATTGCAGTGCATTTAACATTTTATTTTTCTTCTCTTCACCCTTGTGACTTCGCAGCAAACCTCAAGTTTCCTCTTTCGCAGTAACTTTCCCCCTCTCGCACCATTTGTTATCCTATTACCTCTCCATCTTTTCCACGTTACAAAGTTCTTGCTCCACTTTTTATTTGGTTTCCCTCCCCTTTGTAATCTTGTATCCTTACGCAAGCTTTTTTTTTACCTTCAACTTTACCTCCTTACGCACTTTTCTTTCCAACACATTTCCCTTCGTCTCTCTTACCGCATTCCATCTCTTCCTTGTTCCCCTCCCCTCACGTTCTTTTCCTTTCTCAATCTTTCTTTCTTCCTCACATCTTCACTCCCACCCTCTTCATCCACCTCAACTTATTTTTCTCTTGTCTTTCTCGTCTTTCCTCCTCATGTCCTCCTTCTCCTCCTCTTCTTCACGCTCTCTCACTTCCTACGTCTTTTCCTCCTATCTTTCAAAGCCGAGAAGTTACAGTTTTAAATCCATCTCAATTTTTCCGTTCAATGAGAATTCCCGCCTGAAAATATCATCTGCATCTTCCCTAAAATTCAAATCGGCTTCTCAATGGATCAAAAATATTGTCTCTATCTCACCGTGTCTTCCATTTCTCCCTTTATTGATTTTTTTTTTACGTCTACGCCTATAGCGCCGGTAGGCTTGCTTGAGGGGCCTGGATGGTGTTCGGCCCCAGTCATGGCGCAGGCAAGTATTTATAGTGGCGCCATCTTTTCTTGGTTCATGCTGCCCCCCGGAACTCGTTCTTGATTCACTTGGACAGTTTCCTCTAGAGTCCGGGTTGATGGGTGGTCTTCAGGACAGCATGTGGGTAGTTTTAAGCCACTCGGCAGTGACTGAAAAATCCGAGGTGGTAGTGTGGGGATTCGAACTTGCGTCGTCCATCACGTGGTGAATGTGGGCCCAGCACCCTACCACTCAGCAACCGCCTACCCTAAACTTCTATCTCCTATCTATACCTTACTCCTATCTTTCTCTTCCTATTTTTTTGTCACTTTCCTTTCCCCTTCTATTCTTTTTAATCACTGCGTTAATTATTTTTTTTCTGCACCAATTAAAGAAAGATGTCCCACATCACACACACACACACACACACACACACACACACACACACACACACACACACACACACACACACACACACACACACACACACACTATTTAAATCACCCTAATTATATCCGGCAATATTATAAATAATATCCATCACCAAGGGATACCAGACGCCACTTTTGATATGTAAGGAATTGCAGATGAGCCTGACCTCTCATAAATCATGAGTAAGTCCGCTTTGTGTGTCAGGTTAGCCCGCCTCCTGTGGCCCCTAAGACGGAGAAAAATGTCTTCGAAGTTACGGACACGGTGAAGGGCAATGTTTCCAACCGCTGATGTTACTTTCTCATGGTTGAACAAATGGAAACTACAAACCCACAATGTATGCCGTAAATCCGACAAAACACAAAATTGTTACAGTGAATCTTCGACTAATATAATGTTGATCTATATTGAGACTTTTGATATAATATGCAGACATTCCTAGCGAAAGACCTACTGCATTTGCGAGTTCCCTATTTGTGAACCATGTGTGGGAGTCCAGATTTCCCCGTTCGTGTGATCTACTGTACCGCCACTCAGCAGGAAGAGGACTAACAACGAACCGGAGGTTTTTTACACATCCCAGCCTGCAGTGCTGCTCCCCGCGTCCCTCAGTGTTGATCCTCCGAGAAGTTCTGCAGTAATCACAAACCATCACTGATATCATCATAGGGAGAACGAATACTCCTGCACTTATACAACGAAAAAAAAAAGAGATGGGGTTTTGTGTGTGTGTGTGTGTGTGTGTGTGTGTGTGTGTGTGTGTGTGTGTGTGTGTGTGTAATTCACCTCTTGGTCTGCTGCGGATCCCTCTCGAGATAGCCAGCCGTTCCCCTACGGAAGAGCACAGAGTACATTAAGCACATAGAACCGATCCTTGGGTAGGACTGAGACCACTCACACGCAACACACCGCGACAACGAGGTCACAACTCCTTGCCTGACGTCGCGTACCTACTCACTGCTAGGTGAACAGGGGCTACACGTGAAAGAAGATAAACCCAACTTATCTTCACCCGGCCGGGGAATCGAATACCGGTCCTTCTGGTTGTGAGGCAGACGTTCTATCCACTGAGCTATCGGGCCGTGTGTGTGTGGATGTGTGTGTGTGTGTGTGTGTGTGTGTGTGTGTGTGTGTGTGTGTGTGTGTGTGTGGAGGGGGGTCGTAATCTCTGTATCAGCCCCACAGGAAGACAAAACACCCATCTCGGCGCCGCTCACTTCTGTTCCCTCGCCTGCTTCTAAACCCCACTTCCTTTGTTTTTGCTAATTTATAATTTCTTTTCTGCTCTGTGGCGGCAGGGATATGCATAAAGGAAAAATTGCATCGGTGGTTGGCCTTTTAGAAATGTAAATAGTTTTGCGGCACAGTTTGATGCACTTAGCTGCTCTTAAACCATGAACGGTAAATTGGTATAACTGTTGATTCCAATTACAATATTGGAAGCGAGGCTAATCCAGTTTTAGCACACACACACACACACACACACACACACACACACACGGTCCGGTAGCTCAATGGATAGAGCGTCTGCCTCACAACCAGAAGGACCGGGGTTCGATTCCTCGGCCGGGTGAAGATAAGTTGGGTTTATTTTCTTTCACGTGTAGCCCCTGTTCACCAAGCAGTGAGTAGGTGCGCGACGTAAGGCGAGGAGTTGTGACCTCATTGTCGGGGTGTGTTGTGTGTGAGTGGTCTCAGTCCTACCCAAAGATCAGTACTATGAGCTCTGTGCTCTTCCGTAGGGGAACGGCTGGCTGTCTCGAGAGAGACCCGCAGCAGACCAAGAGGTGAATTACACACCGCAAATACATTTAATTTAAAAAAAAAAAATATATATATATATATATATATATATATATATATATATATATATATATATATATATATATATATATATATATATATATATATATAATATAATTAAAAGCATATGAACAAACACGCACTCTGTAAGGCACTCTGTCCTATTAAGTCGGAAAAGAGGGCGGAATATTCCACCCACACAGTCACATAACAACGATATACGTTTAAGCAAATGTGTTGCCTCCTGGAGGAAAACGTTCTCTGCCGCTTCAGTCAGACTTGCTAAGTAACATCTTTCCATATATTGCTCTCGTCTGCCTTGCCATCGATTCCTCGCCTGCTGCGTCGGAGTTTTGCCGGCAACTAACATATTGCCCGGTGGGAGCCTCAGACCACCCTCCACTTCCCTCGGCGCGTCGAAACCCGGACCGGTGCAAGACTTTAAGCTCCTTTCCTCCCGTCGAGCCAACCACTATCTTCGACCCAACAGAATCCACGGTGTCGTTAGAAATTTCCCGACTTCAGGCTGCCGCAGTCACCCGCCTCATGACTCCCTCCAAATTTGGCAATTTATTGAGAGTGAAACATTTCCCGACATCTTGCCTCAAGGTGCTGCTCATAATGATAAGCTGCAGCTGCCCAGATTCTTCACTCCGTCACTGATACGCTAGGAAAAAAAAAGCGTTGCCGAGGCGGAAGGAAGCGGTGCACCAAAGTGTAGTGTCGTCAAGCCTGTCAATGTGGACAGAAAACGGTCTGCAATGTGGCAAATTCGCCTTTATTTAGTATACTTCGCGTCTCCGTGGTGCAGTGGTTAGCGTTTGGGGTCAGCGAGGTAATGTGAGCCAGATGCGTCCTTGTTACTAGCCGCACTTCACCAACGCTAGTTTGACAGACATGCCCTGGAGGGCTGAGCCCATTAAGCTCTTGCCTACTGTGGCCTCCTTAATACATGGACTCACTGCTCCAGCTCTCGAGTAGGGATCCTTCTGGAGGATACAAGTGGCACAAGGGCATAAGGGAGGGGAGGCAACGAAGGAAAGGTTTGCAGAGCAGATGTGTCCAGCCTCTCTTCCCGACTACCGACAGAGCCTGGGAGACCCCGAGAATGAGAGGTGCCGTGACAGTGTGGTCTTTTCATGCTGACACTTGCTATAATGATATTTGATAGAGACAGCTGAGGCTTGTGATTTGATAGCCTGTATATCGATTGTCAAATTTGTTCAACATAATTAGAGCGAACTGTTATAGTAGGATATCAATGTATTATTATTATTTAATATCACCACGAATTAGGCATACAATTGTCAATGGAAAAACCCCACGACAGATAGATCACGCCACCTTATAGGAATGTCGTCCGTCAGTGTTTACCGTCTCAGTTTTGTATACTTAGCACTCCGATGGTGCGTGGAGGTCACCTTGACATACGTGACCAATTGTAACAATTATTTTCCAACCTGTAACTCGCGACTCCTTCACGAGAGTCCGACTGACACACAACGAGAGTCGCTCTCGCTCCGTCGCTTCTTGTACATAAAGGCTACGAATATAATTCGCCTTAAGGAAGCTGAAGTCTTAATCAACACCCTTTAAACGCCCCCCGACAAGCCCGTTACATTTGGTTGGCAGCGGTCACCCCGCGCCTGTGCCTTCGCTACCTCGTTCTCCTCCAAGCCACGAGAACTCACCAACAAACTCCGGGGACAGGCGTACAAGGGAAGAAGGAGTCAACGCACCTGCCGTCCGCGGCAACGCACCTGCCGTCCGCGGCAACGCACCTGCCGTCCGCGCCAACGCACCAGCCGTCCGCGGCAACGCACCTGCCGTCCGCGGCATCTCACAAGGCGCCCACCTACGTGCAACTCACAAGGCGCCAGCTACAAGCATCTCACAAGTCGCCACCTACGTGCAACTCACAAGGCGCCAGCTACAAGCATCTCACAAGTCGCCACCTACGTGCAACTCACAAGGCGCCAGCTACAAGCATCTCACAAGTCGCCACCTACGTGCAACTCACAAGGCGCCAGCTACAAGCATCTCCCAAGTCGCCACCTACGTGCAACTCACAAGGCGCCAGCTACAAGCATCTCACAAGTCGCCACCTACGTGCAACTCACAAGGCGCCAGCTACAAGCATCTCCCAAGTCGCCACCTACGTGCAACTCACATGGCGCCAGCTACAAGCATCTCACAAGTCGCCACCTACGTGCAACTCACACGGCGCCAGCTACAAGCATCTCACAAGTCGCCACCTACGTGCAACTCACAAGGCGCCATCTACAAGCCTCGAGCACACCAGCTATAAGCAACTCTACAGGCGTCCAGCCTACAAGCCTCGAGCACACCAGCTACAAGCCTACAGGCTCTACAGCCTACAAGCCTCGAGCACACCAGCTTCAAGCAACTCTACAGGCGTCAAGCCTACAAGCCCCGAGCACACCCACAGGCCTACGCAGCCGATAGCGAGGGCCACAATCTACAAGCCGCTCCCCCGCTTCAAGCCAGCACTGCTACGTACCCTGCAAGCCACTCCACGATACGGCAGAGGTATTCACACCTGCAACGAGGAGGCACGCCCCGCTGACCTTGGGACTCCCCGCATGCCCCTCGCTCCACAGCTGGCGGCACCACCGCCGCTGCCGGGAGCATCGGCCCAAACCTCTTCCGACAAACAGTCAGCAAGGGTACCCGCGGACATCTCCCGGTGACTGCAAGCTGTTCCCACTACCGTTTCTTGCAAGGCGTCTTCTCAAGAGGTTACACACCCAAGTCGTCTTGTCTGCCACCGCCGCCCATCTCTTACTATAACAAGGACGACGCGGCCATCATACGTCTGGCGGCAGTGTACCGGCTCCCGCACCGCGGCCGCTCATTTTGCTGGGTCAGCAGTTTTTCAACCTCCATTGCGAGTCCTCCGATGTCAGCCCATCCCTCACCTCTCATCGCCGCTGTGGCCGCGGCCGAGGTTTCCTGACGCGCCTACAACGACTGCACGTCCCCCAGGGCATCACAAGCCGTCGCCCTCTCCACTACATCAGCTGACTAATCTTGGTATTTGTGGATATTCCATTCTTGTCCAAATTTGCCGACTCGGCTCATTTTCATTATTATCCGTGCAGAGGCACGATTTTTTTATTTCTGTGTTCCTAACACTGTTAATCAGTCATAATTGTGGGAGTAACGTTCATTCGCATACGATATTGATTCTTTCTTATTGTTTGCTTGCGAGTCTATTGAGTATAGTGTGATTTCCCTGATCAAAGTTAATCTTCATCAGTGTGCCCTGCCTCCGTTTTCTTTTCACCGCTCGAGAGAAAACGTGTGCTTCAATGGTATACTCACTTAACATACCACTTTGTTTATATAGTTATTCTTTCTATATATACCCATATCATTAGGGCATTCCATTATAGCCTTAACTTCTATTACGTCTAAACAGGCACCTTGCTATCCATTCTTTCTTGCCTTTTTAGGGTTTCAACGCAAACTATTCATTCATACACGTTCCGTTTATTGGTTCATATTTACAGCTATCAACATATGCTCCTATTTTGTAAATGATTTACACCATAGTATGAACAAAGACACTCTCGCTAAACTCGGCGACACCTTTAAACAGTTGGCTCGTCCTTCAAGTGAGGAGGGACTGGAACACGATACCACAACCAGTGAATTTACTAAGGTAATCTTCTGTTCAGGCACTCATTATTTATCAATTACAGGCCGCAGACTTCGTTCACCCCCGGGTTCGTCTGCATACTTACATCCCACTCAAGGTTCAAGGACACCCTCACCAGCATCCCCTCGCACCAGCCGCAGTATTACAGGCTCAAAGTAAGGTCTCTCTCACCTGTAGTTTTTGCAAACAATCAGGACATTCTGAACATTCTTGCTTCGCGAAACGTAGGGAATCAACACATTCAAGACAGGGCTCAGATAGGAGTTCAGGAGGTTACAGGGGCGGGCATCATTCATCACACAGGAACCCTAGGCCAAACCATCAGCGGAAGGCTGCCTTTTGCCATATCCACGGGAATTGTTTTCATGATTCAGACAGTTGTTCTGCAATACAAAAGGCCAAGGAAGAACAGAAGTACAAGTCCTCAGCGGACAGTAAACCACACTCCTCTTCTCAGAATAAAAAGACATGACTTCGTGGCAGCCCCGAGGCGTACATCCAAGTGTCCCTTAAGGAAAATACTAATTGGGAGCAACTTGACTCCGTCATTGCCGCCTTGGGACGGACAAGCATAATTGCCCTCCCTTGCAAGGTGGGCAACACTTCCCTCACCTTAGCGGTTGACACAGGTGCCACGGTCAATGTCATATCCGACTCCGCTTACAGGTCACTGCCACGACAAGCAAGTGGGGAAAATTGGCCGCTCCAAGAGAACGACCTGAATGTGGTAGGCGTGACGGGCACCACTTTGGGTATCCTTGGGCGAGTACCACTAACAGTCAGCTTACATGAAAAAGTATGTCCCTTTCGAGATTTCTTTTATGTCTCTAGCAGGTTTGCTTTACCTGTAGATGGGATCTTAGGATTGAACGCCATGAAAGACCTGCACATCGCCATAAACCCTGTGAGCAACGCGATCGTGTATCAAGGCCGACGCATACAGGGGATGGTCAATCCATCGCCTCTGTCAACTGTAATCTCACCCTCAGAGGTGGAAAATGACCAACCCACCACAGACTCAGGGGCTGCCACCACCCAAGTGTCCCCTCTTACGGTCAAACCACACGACACCATTGCAGACTTGTGGCGGACAGTAACGGCAGTCGTAGAAGGTCCTCATATAGTTCCGGATCGTGCTGCAAAACTTGTTAAAATCCGTTTGCCTAACGCCCCTCCGGCGGGCAGTGATGTGTATCGACGGAGTTCCTCACGTACACCGCGTGACGGTGGAGGTAACTCTTGCAACAGTCAAGGAGGGAGGTTTTGCAGAGGCATTGGTAATAAACACGTCTGGATCCCCTGTATCCTTAAAACACGGTGTTCGATTATGCCAGTGTCTAGTGTATGGGAGAAATGTCGCCCCAGAACCAGCTGAATACCCTTCAGCCCAAGTTTCCGGCATATCCTCGGCGTGTCAGGCTTCTCCCGAACAGGACACAGCTAATTTAGAGGCGTTCCTAAAAGTTGCACACTATTCCGAAATTAAGCCAACCTTAGTCCAGCTTCTGGAGCATTATCGGGGGGCGCTTGCTCTACCAGGCGAGCCGCTTGGAGTTACGCAGTGTGCTGAACACCACATTAAGTTAAAACCCAATACAAATCCTGTATATATCAATGCGTACAAGCTCCCCCACAGTCAGAGGGAGGTGGTGCAACAACTTATCTCTGAAATGTTAGAACAAGGTGTCATCAAAGAATCGAATTCCCCGTGGAATTCGCCCTTGTTCCTGGTTCCAAAGAAAGACGGTTCTTATCGTCCTGTGATTGATTTCCGGCGTGTGAACACCGCGACCGTGGATGATCATTTTCCGCTTCCCGTTCTTAGAGATCTTCTGATGTGTCTCGGTAGAGGAAATAAAGTCTTTACGAGTCTTGATCTGGTCAGTGGCTACTGGCAACTGCCCATGGCCCCCGAGTCACGTGAAATAACGGCTTTCAGCACGCCTCATGGCCACTATGAGTGGACGAGGATGCCGTTCGGGCTCAAAGGAGCTCCCTTGACTTTCCAAAGGACAATGAACAGTATTGTTGGTGACTTGCTGGGCAACTCTGTCTATGTGTATTTAGACGACATCATCATAGCAAGTAAAGACGTGCATGCACACATGGAAACACTAAAAGCAGTCCTACACAGACTTCAAGAGGTCGGATTAAAGCTCAAAATCACCAAATGTGAATTTTTAAAGCCTCGGATCAAGTTCTTGGGGCATGTCGTGGACGAATTCGGCATCCACACAGTGGACGACAAAATAAAGGCTATTGCCGAGTTCCCTCAGCCTACGTCTGCGGACAAGGTACGGTCTTTCTTGGGTGTCGCAGGTTATTACAGGCCTTTCATTAAGGACTTCGCAGCTCGCGCGAGTCCCCTAACGCATCTTTTAAAGAAAGACGTACCATTTCAGTGGCTCCCAGCTCAACAAACGAGTTTTGAGGATTTAAAGAAAGCGCTTACACGGGCTCCGGTCCTTGTCTTTCCGGATTTCAAGGACCCCTTTCAGCTTTGTACCGACGCTTCGGCTAGTGGAGTAGGAGCCGCGCTGATGCAAACAGATATGTCCGGCAAAAGCATGTGATAGCGTTCGCCAGTCGAGTACTTACAGCTCCGGAAAAGAACTATTCTGTTACCCACCTAGAGGCTCTTGCCATTGTGTGGGCTCTGAAGCATTTTCGTGACATTGTGATGGGGTACAAAATTGTGGTGTTTACGGACCACGCGGCCATAACTGATCTTTTCAAGGGAAAAACCCTACACGGTCGTCTGGCAAGATGGTTCTTAACGATCCAAGCATACAATCCGGAGATAAAATACATCACCGGGAAAACAAATGTGGTCGCAGATGCCTTATCTCGGAATGTTCCGATAGGCGCGATTACCACCCCAGAGGTCATCCACAACTTCACTTCACCTGAGCTACACACTGCTCAGCGTGACCACCCTGTGTGGAAGAGGTTAATTTACGCCCTCGAGTCGGGAGACGAATCAAACCTTCCTGAATTGCCAGTTCCCTTTTCACAATTCTTCCTATCAGAGGACAACCTCCTTTGTAGGTCATGGCCAACCAAACCGGTACCTATAGACCAACTGGTCATCCCAGACATATACGTCCCCGTGACGCTTAGGCTGGTCCATAACACACCCATTGCGGGTCACCCAGGAAGAGACAAGACGCTATCTGTCACCAGACGAAAATTCTACTGGCCCACATTACGGGTTGATGTAGAAAACCATGTCGCACATTGCGTCGTTTGTGCTAAGCACAAGGGGTCCGTCAAAGGGCCAGCACCTAAGTTGCAATACCCAGTACCAGAGGCGCCATGGGATGTTGTTAATATAGACTTACTACAGCTCCCCCAGAGCCAACATGGCTCGCGCTACTTATTGGTGTGCGTCGACCAGTTCTCTAGGTTTCTAGTTCTAGCGCCTCTCAAGGACAAGACAGCCACACGCGTGGCCCATGCCCTCGTGACTCACGTGTTGTGTCCACATTCGTCTCCTCGAATTCTTCTGAGTGACAATGGCACCGAGTTTAGGAACTCAGTATTGAGCGAAATATGCGCTCAGTTTAACATCACGCAATCCTTCATCACAGCTTACCACCCAGCTGCTAATGGGTTGGCGGAGAGGGCTAATAGGAAAATCTTACAGGTCCTCAGGCCTATCGTGAACGATCTCCACGATAATTGGGAGGATTGGCTATCGCATATAGCCGCTTCCTTAAATACGTCGGTAAACGACTCTACGGGGAAGTCTCCCTACTACATCTTGTATGGGGTGGAGAAACGTCTTCCGTACGACTTCCTTACAACCCCACAGCAACCTCTCTACAACATTGATAGGTACGCACAACAGCAGATGCATATGTTTTCCAAGATACACTCAGAAGTTAGGTGTACGTTAAAAGCTACGAAGGTTGAAATGATGTCAAAACAACACAAACAGGCCGTCCCGGTGAATTTCAAAGAGGGTGACACAGTCATGATTAAGCAAGCGGAAAGGAGTTCGAAACTGGGGGCTAAATTTGTGGGTCCTTACCGAGTTGTTCGGAATGTCAGGGGAAATCCGTTCGAGGTTCTCGAGTCGAATAGTGGAGTCAGTCTAGAAGTTCACAGTGATCGTCTGAAAGTAATTCCCTCACCTTTGGACCTTGATATTGGTACTTCCCCCTCAGAGTCATATGTTCAACAAGATAATCCCAACACCCATAGCTATAACTTGAGACCACGGGTTTAAATACTTCATTCCCACCGCTTTCAGATCATGATGTTGCGTTTTCTGACCATCTTGTTGTCCCTCGGCTCCCTGCTTGCAACAACACCCATCCACCTGAAGCCTGGTGCCCTCACGGCACACATAGGAGAGGTCTTCCTCATAGAAGCTGTGCTCCTCGTAAAATATCCATATACTTCCTTGACCAACAGCACGGACATAATCGGGATAGTCTCAGAAAAACTACTCGGCATGGCAGACGCCATCCGGGCTACCAAGACTAGGGAATCAAAGGCACCTTCTAGTACCAACTCTCTGACTCTTTTTCAACTACTGGAGGATAGGATTCTGTTCTTACGGGGAAAAGTTGATGAGGTAAACATGGATTATAGTTTTCACTCTGTTCACTCTCGGGTAAAGAGGGGATTGCTCAACATCGTGGGGTCCGCCTCAAAGTTCCTTTTCGGTACGGCTACCGACGAGGACGTTCGCAATTTTCGGGACCACTACGCTCATGTACTTTCCTTTGCTGCTAGAAATCGCAGGGTGATCAACGCCAATTGTAGAAAACTTGCGCAATTGCATACTAACATTGAGGAACTGCTAGAGCAGACAAATAAGATGGTAGAGGTTATCAACATAGTTGTCAAACAGATCGACCAGGTGAATCAGTTTCTCCTCCTAGATCAGGCCTTGCATGTATTGGAAAACGTCATTAACTCCGTCGCAACGGCTAATCAGCAGGTTATTAGCAACATGGTTGCTGCAGCGCACGGTAGAGTCACACCTGCCTTGTTCCCTCTACACGATTTGAGAACGACTGTCCAGATCGGGTATCAAAATTATAGCCTGACGCTCTTTCCCTGTGCCCTTACAAGCAGCTAACACCAACGCCTGTTTTCCATAAGAACTTTCAGGGTCTGCATTATTTTTATTTCCCTCAGTCATTCTATGTATCGGTCATCTGCCCGGAGGGTATACCACTTATCAACGGGTTACTGGTCACTATGCCATAGCGGAAGCATGCTATATCCGCTCCACTAACATAACAACGTACCCGTCCCGGATTCGTCTGGTTTTCACGGCCAATATTTCCCATCGAGTGTTTCCTCTACGGTCTCTCGATGACATTCATTTCTCCAGCATCTCGTATGTGACTAATTCCCTTAATTCATTGTCTTTCGCGAACAAAACAGAGTTTGCGGAAACCCTGGAGGAAACGCTGCCTGATTATTTGCATCTCCCCTACCTGTACCCTGGATTTTTTGTACCAATGTTTCTGATGTTCGTCAGTCTCGTCGTCATGTGCTGCCTTACTAGGAGAAACTCTGTCCTGCACGATTATTTGGTTGTGCAGACACGGCGACTGGATGCAGGGAGGCCACTGGCAAGGTAGTTTTTCCTTTTCTCAGACAAGTCAGGGGACAGAAACCTGGCTGCTCCTATACTTAACATTGTACTGTGTTTCACTACTGTATTTTTTTTTTTAGGAGCTAGATCAACGTTTCATTGTCTGTAACTATGCCAGTTGATAGTTTCTTATACATGTGTCCTTATATTTATCTTTTGAGAGGTTTCTTATGTTTCATGTCACACACGTTGTGGTTTCCCTCTCCCTATTTATATTATAATTCCACATCTGTTCTTCCATAGCCAGTGTTTTAATATAATTGTATCATAGGCAGTCTGCTTGACAAACTCCCTCTATGTATGTTCATGGTACCTAGACTGCTATTTCGATTTTTATATATCGCGAGGTCGCGATCACTGGTAGGTGACCGAGCAGTGTTATAGTAGGATATCAATGTATTATTATTATTTAATATCACCACGAATTAGGCATACCATCCTCTCCAGGAGGTTCATAAAAAAAATAACCAACATGGGCACTACTTAGTACTCACCGACCGGAACTGGCAGATTGAAATGTGCCAAAGTGCTGATGCAGACGGGATGGTCCCGCCCGTACTGAGGCACAAGGCTTGCCCTGAGGAGAAGAAAATATGAAATGTAAATAAACTGCGATATTCAAAGAAACATTTAAACACGAAAGCTGAGTGGAGTTAGAGGCAACTTTAAAAATAGTTGCACATAACATGTTTTTTGCATTAAATAAATAATTATGGAAGGAAAAAAAATGTATGTTCTCTTTCTCTCGCCCGCTACACACAAAAATGACGTGTCTTTACGGATGATGTGCAGCAATGGGTTTAGAGAAGGAGATATGGTGTTCCACAAAAAGAAAATTAGAACGAAGACCGCGAATGTTGCAGACATTGATAAGAAAGAGGTTCGATGAGTTATCAAGACACCTCTCAAGTCGCTAGTCAGAAGGGGAGTCCTCCCTGGGGTAGTTTGTATGTCCCCCCCAGGCGGGGACTCCGAGGCAGTGCGTATATATGTCATTTTGAATTTAAAATTTTGGGAATGTAGTGTGGATGCGGAAAGAGAGAGGATCTGTCTTGAAGGGGTAAACTGGGATAATTTAGGGATTCATGAGGGCCAGAACTGCGGATTGGAGAGCCAGGAGAACCAGGTAGAAATGTCTTACAATAATTTAGTTAGAGTAATAGTAGAGGGGCAAGAACAGCATATACCACAGCGAACACTTAGAAAAGAAAACAATGATCCTAAGTGGATGACTCGTGGACTAAAACACGAGATTGGGTTAAAGAAGGGAATTTATCAGAAAATAAAGAATGGGGAAACACATCTCAGGGGCCGGTACGTCGAACTATCTAGATTAGTTAAGAAAAACACCAGGATAGCAAAAAAGAACTATGAGATCAAAGTAGCAAATGAGGCGAAAAGTAATCCTAAGGGCTTCTTTCAGATGTATAGAACAAAAACACGGGAGAAAATTGGACCGCTGAAAACAAACACAGGGGAGCTAGTAGAAAATTACGAAAATATGAGCACATTGTTGAACGACTACTTCCTTTCAGTATTCACACAGGAGGATCGAACGACTATACCGGAAAGAGTTCAGGTGTACGAGGGCGGGGATGGCGATAAATTGAGGGATATAATCATTACCAGGCAAGTAGTTCAGGATGAGATAGATAAGCTTAAGAAGAACAAGTCGCCAGGTCCTGACGGGATATTTCCGAGGGTATTAAAGGAGTTAGGTGATATAATAATTGACAAAATAACCTACATCTTTAAGATGTCGGTAAATACTGGCTATGTGCCGAGCCTATGGAAAGTAGCTAATGTGACGCCGATTTTTAAAAAGGGGGACAGGTCAGTTGCTTCAAACTATCGCCCAATTAGCTTAACATCGGTTATAGGGAAGATGCTGGAGTCCATAATAGCCAAGAACATTCGGGAGCATTTAGAGAAACATAGCTTAATTCACGGCTCGCAGCATGGGTTCACAAAAGGTAGGTCATGCCTCACCAATCTCTTGTCCTTCTACAATAAAGTATTTGAGGCGGTTGACAGAGATGAAAATTATGATGTAATCTATCTTGATTTTAGTAAAGCGTTTGACAAAGTTCCTCACCAACGACTGTTGCTTAAATTACAGGCTCACGGAGTAGAGGGTAAAGTTTTGAACTGGGTCAAGGCGTGGCTTATCAATAGGAAGCAAAGAGTGCAAATCAATGGTAAAAGATCTGACTGGGGATGTGTTACGAGTGGGGTCCCACAAGGTTCGGTATTAGGTCCACTTTTGTTTATTATTTATATCAATGACTTAGACACAGGAATTAGTAGTGATGTTAGTAAATTTGCAGATGATACCAAGATCGGTAGAGTAATTGAGTCGGATCAGGACGCTAGTATTCTCCAAGGTAAACTCAACAGATTATATGACTGGGCGGATAAATGGCAGATGGAGTTTAATGTAGGGAAGTGCAGTATTCTGAGTGTAGGTAGGAACAACCCCTCACATAACTATTGCTTAAATGACACTCTCATAAGTAGGTCTGGGTGCGAGAGGGATTTAGGGGTCTTAGTGAGCTCTGATCTCCGTCCAAGGGCACAATGCATTCAAGCTAGAAATCGAGCTAATAGGGTACTGGGATTTATTTCAAGGAGCGTAAGCAACAGAAGCCCCGAAGTCTTCCTCAAACTATATTTAGCATTAGTTAGACCTCATCTTGACTATGCGGTTCAGTTCTGGTCACCCTACTATAGAATGGATATCAAAATGTTAGAATCGGTGCAGAGGAGGATGACTAAGATGATTCAGGGGTTGAGAAACTTGCCATACGAGGAAAGACTCAAACAGTTAAACTTGCATTCTCTAGAAAGGCGAAGGGTGCGTGGAGACATGATCGAGGTTTATAAATGGATGAAGGGCTTTAATAAGGGAGACATTCATAAGGTTTTGTTGGTAAGAGAACCGGGTAGGACACGAAGTAACGGGTTTAAACTGGATAAATTCAGATTCAACAGGGACATAGGCAAAAACTGGTTTACTAACAGGGTGGTGGATGAGTGGAATAGGCTTAGCAGTCATGTGGTGAGTGCCAATACAATTGTCACATTCAAAAATAGACTAGATAAATTCATGGACAGCGATATTAGGTGGGGTTAGATACACGGGAGCTTAGGGTCAAAGGAGCTGCCTCGTACAGGCCTACCGGCCTCTTGCAGACTCCTGCGTTCTTATGTTCTTATGTTCTAGAGAGTATGCTGAACTACTCTCTGGTGTTGATGAGACAATAGGGAAACGGAAAGTGAGAACATGGGAAGGGTCTTTGGAGGGCTTCAGCACCCTCTTTGCTTCCTATATATACCTCACCGGGAGTGGCTTGCGCCCGTTTCGGTAGGTGTCTTCCTTCCTACTCCATGTGTGTGTGTATATATATATATATATATATATATATATATATATATATATATATATATATATATATATATATATATATATATATATAGCCAAAAACATCTCCTCCAACTTCACTTCTTCATCTTTCCCTCCACTCCTCAGTCCTGACGGCAACACTGCCGTCTCATCTATCTCTAAGGCTGAACTCTTCTCTCAAACTTTTCTAAAAACTCCACTCTGGACGATTCTGGGCATATTCCTCCTACTCATCCCCCCTCTGACGCCTTTATGCCTGTTATAAAGATTCTTCAAAATGATGTTTTCTATGCCCTCTCTGGCCTCGATCCTCAGAAGGCTTATGGACCTGATGGAGTGCCTCCTATTGTCCTTAAAAACTGTGCCTCCGTGCTGTCACCCTGCCTGGTCAAACTCTTTCGCCTCTGCCTGTCAACATCTACCTTTCCTTCTTGCTGGAAGTATGCCTTCACACAGCCTGTACCTAAGAAGGGTGACCGCTCCAATCCCTCAAACTACCGTCCTATTGCTTTACTTTCTTGTCTATCTAAAGCTTTTGAATCAATCCTTAACCGTAAGATTCAAAAGCACCTTTCCACTTCTGACCTTCTATCTGATCGCCCGTATGGGTTCCGCAAGGGGCGTTCTACTGGTGATCTCCTAGCCTTCTTAACTGACTCTTGGTCATCCTCTCTTAGCCGTTTCGGTGAAACTTTTGCTATTGCGCTGGACATATCAAAAGCTTTTGATAGGGTCTGGCACAAATCTTACTTTCTAAACTACCCTCCTACGGTTTCTATCCTTCTCTCTGTACCTTTATCTCCAGTTTCCTTTCTGACCGTTCTATTTCTGCCGTGGTAGACGGTCACTGTTCTTCCCCTAAATCTATTAACAGTGGTGTCCCACAGGGTTCTGTCCTATCTCCCCCTCTTGTTCGGTTGTGCATTGAGGCTCTTCTTTCCAAAACGAACGGTCCTCTCCAGGCCTACGCCGATGATTCCACTCTGCATTATTCAACTTCTTTTAATAGAAGACCCACCCTTCAGGAACTTAACGACTCAAGGCTGGAGGCTGCAGAACGCTTAGCCTCAGACCATACTATTAGTTCCGATTGGGGCAAGAAGAACCTGGTGTCCTTCAACGCCTCAAAAACACAGTTTCTCCACCTATCCACTCGACACAATCTTCCAAACAACTATCCCCTATTCTTTGACAACACCCAGCTATCACCTTCCTCAACACTAAACATCCTCGGTCTATCCTTAACTCAAAATCTCAACTGGAAACTTCATATCTCATCTCTTACTAAATCAGCTTCCTCGAGGCTGGGCGTTCTGTACCGTCTCCACCAATTCTTCTCCCCTGCACAGTTGCTGTCCATATACAGGGGCCTTGTCCGCCCTCGTATGGAGTATGCATCTCATGTGTGGGGGGGCTCCACTCACACAGCTCTTTTGGACAGAGTGGAGGCAAAGGCTCTTCGTCTCATCAGCTCTCCTCCTCATACTGATAGTCTTCTACCTCTTAAATTCCGCCGCAATGTTGCCTCTCTTTCTATCTTCTATCGATATTTCCACGCTGACTGCTCTTCTGAACTTGCTAACTGCATGCCTCCCCCCCTTCCGCGGCCCCGCTGCACTCGACTTTCTACTCATGCTCATCCCTATACTGTCCAAACCCCTTATGCAAGAGTTAACCAGCATCTTCACTCTTTCATCCCTCACGCTGGTAAACTCTGGAACAATCTTCCTTCATCTGTATTTCCTCCTGCCTACGACTTGAACTCTTTCAAGAGGAGGGTATCAGGACACCTCTCCTCCCGAAACTGACTTATCTTTCGGCCACCTCTTTGGATTCTTTTTAGGAGCAGCGAGTAGCGGGCTTTTTTTTTATTAATGTTTACTTTTTTGTGCCCTTGAGCTGTCTCCTTTGCTGTAAAAAAAAATATATATATATATATATATATATATATATATATATATATATATATATATATATATATATATATATATATTTTTTTTTTTTTTTTTTTTTTTCCCGGCCGCTGGTCGTTATAAACATTACTGCCGCTAGAGATGGGCAGGTACCGTTAATTTGACTACCGTGACTGTAAAAAAACTTTTTTCTCTCTCTCTCTCTCTCTCTCTCTCTCTCTCTCTCTCTCTCTCTCTCTCTTCGTTTCACGAATGTCGACAGATCAAGATTGTTTATGATCGATGACACTTTGCGAACGAGGAACAATGACATAAAACTCAAATGAAGACAAGTAAATTCAGCTGGACCAATTTTTTCTTCACCAGCATTGTAGTGCGAGAATGGAATACGAATAAGCTCCCACCTTCACACCTTCCCACCACACGATTGACTCCTCAGTGGAACGCCAACACTCCTCGGGCGAGCAGCCGGGTGGCCCTTCTACGGAGGCGAGGTGGACCCGTGGGGTCATCCTCGCTTAGGGCCACCCCTCCGTGGTCAAGTCGAGCAGTCGGCTGCTCGCACGAGTCAGCTACGGGTGTCTGCTGGGCGCCTCCCCAGAGAGCCCGTGCCTCCGTCGCTGCTCGCCGGCTTTTACCCGTGGCTGTGGCGGCGGCGGAGGCTTCCCCACACCCGCCGCACGCTAGCGGCGGGTTCCCCCCTGCGACGGGCCGTCGCATCGACAAAGTCCCGTTCCCCCTTTTTAGGGGGAGAATCCTAAAAAAAGAAAAAGAAGATTGACTCCTTTAAAAACAAGCTCGACCGTCACTTCCTTGAACTTAATATCAACTATAGTTGAAATGCAATGTTTTGGAGCCATCTAATTAATGTAGAATCAATTAGGTTTAAGGACAGACCAGCTATATAGTCTGGACCATGGGGTCTGCGTGTTTTGATACTATATGTAAATCTATGTAAATCTCTCTCTCTCTCTCTCTCTCTCTCTCTCTCTCTCTCTCTCTCTCTCTCTCTCTCTCTCTCTCTCTCTCTCCACTGATGGAAGTGAATGTTTAATTTTTTCACTAGAAATTAGCATATATAAAGTTGCTATGGATGGATCGACTCATATAGTCTAATAACGATAACAGTATATATATTAGCAAAACTATAAAAAAAGAATCGGACATGAAGAACTATCTAATAGATAAGTTAATAAAATAATGGAGCCGAGCGGGAGGATGGAAACATCAGGCAGGACAAAATGGCGGGAAGACGGACATGCAGCGACTCACACAGCCGGGCCCAACACCACACAGCCAAGCATGGCGGGCGCTCGTACCGGTTGCCGCATAGAATCAATTTTATTCGGCACCCGGTACCGGTACCTGGTGCCGAGTGGAATCATTACAAATAGGTACTGCTCAGTGCCGAGTGCTCATATGAAATTATCGGTACTGGGCCCCGCTCAGAGTCTCGGAAAACTAACTGTACAATCAGTACCGTTTGGATTCCCGGTGCCGGCGCTTATAGGGACACGCTCGTCCGCCATGCTTGGCTGTGTGGTGTTGGGCCCGGCTGTGCGAGTCGCCGCATGTCCGTCTTCCCGCCATTTTGTCATGCCTGATGTTTCCATCTCCCCGTTCGGCACCATTATTTTATTAACTTATCTATTAGATAATTCTTCATGTCCGATTCTTTTGTTTTTTCTATATATATATATATATATATATATATATATATATATATATATATATATATATATATATATATATATATATATATATATATATATATATATATATATATATGTATATATATATATATATATATATATATATATATATATATATATATATATATATATATATATATATATATATATATATATATATATATATATATATATATATATATATAGATATATATATATATATATATATATATATATATATATATATATATATATATATATATATATATATATATACGATTATCGTTATTAGACTATGAGTCCATCCATAGTAACTATATATGTATATGCTAAGTTATATCGAAAAATAAATATTCACTTCAATCAGTGAAGAGAGAGAGAGAGAGAGAGAGAGAGAGAGAGAGAGAGAGAGAGAGAGAGAGAGAGAGAGAGAGAGAGAGAGAGAGAGAGAGAGAGAGAGAGAGAGAGATTTACATAGATTTACATAGAAAATCACACCACACAGACCCCATGGTCCAGACTAGGTGGTCTGTCCTTAAACCTAAGTGATTTTACATTAATCAGATGGCTCCAAAACGTTGCTTTTCTACTCTAGTTAATATTAAGTTCAAGGAAGTGACGGTCGAGCTTGTTTATAAAGGAGTCAATCGTGTTACACTGGACCACTGATGGTGGGAGCTTATTCCATTCTCGCACTACAACGTTGGTGAAAAAAAATTTGGTGCAGTCTGAATTTACTTGTCTACATTTGAGTTTTGTGCCATTGTTCCTCGTTCGCAAAGTGTCATCGATCATAAACAATTTTGTTCTCTCTACTTTCGTGAAACCATTAAGTATTTTAAAACATTCGATCAGTTTTCCTCGGAGGCGACGTTTCTCAAGACAGAACATGTTAAGGGTGGAAAGCCTTTCTTCGTAGGATTTGTTGCGCAAGGAAGGGATCATTTTTGTTGCTCGACGCTGAACACCTTCTAGTTTAGCAATGTCCTTTGCATGGTGGGGAGACCAAAACTGTACCGCATATTCCTAGTGTGGTCTGACTAAACTATTGTAGAGCGGAAGTATTACATCTTTATTCTTGAATAAAAAGTTTCTTTTAATGAAGCCCAACATTCTGTTCGCTTTATTTGCTGCATCGATATATTGAAGTGAGAATTTGAGGTTTGACGCGATTTTAATCACCAGGTCCTTAACGCATTGAACGCTTGTGAGTTTAACGCCGCGTATTTCGTAATCGAACTTCTTATTTTTTGTTCCAACTTGAAGGACCTGGCACTTGTCCACGTTAAAGGGCATCTCCCATTTATCCGACCAAGCTGAAATTTTGTGCAAATCCTCTTCGAGGCTTTGCCTGTCTTCGTCAGTGAGAACCGAGTTACCAATCTTTGTGTCGTCTGCAAATTTACTAATGGGATTATTGAGTCCAACATCCACATCGTTGATGTATATAATGAAGAGCACTGGGCTAAGAACCGAGCCCTGAGGGACGCCACTAGTGACCGGGGCCCACTCTGAGTTAAATCCGTCAATCACAACTCTTTGTTGTCTGTTGCTCAACCAATTCGCGATCCATTGGTTTACTTGACCGTCAATGCCTATTTGCTTTAATTTATAAAGTAATTTATGATGTGGGACTTTATCAAACGCTTTCTGGAAATCAAGATAGACTACGTCCACTGATTTGGTTACGTCATAAACTGAGAAGAGATCGTTATAAAAGGTCAGTAGGTTTGACAGGCAGGATCTTTTGTTACGGAAGCCCTGTTGTGAATCCCCAATTAATGAGTGGCTTTCGAGGTAACTCACAATTTTGTCTCTAATTATGCTCTCGAGTAGCTTACCTACAACTGAAGTTAGACTAATGGGTCGGTAGTTACCTGGTATTTTTTTGTCTCCTTTCTTAAAAATCGGTGTCACGTTAGCCTTTTTCCATTTCGAAGGGACGATGCCTTGTCGCAAGGACATATTGAATACGGTAGTGAGGGAGGAGAGTATTCCGCTCTTGGTTTCTTTAAGCAGTATAGGATATACCTTGTCGGGTCCGGGACTTTTATTTGTTTTAAGTGATTGGAGAGCTTTAAGGACTTCATCGGTTGTTATTTCAAAATTAGGCAATGCATGCTCGAGATTTACAGTAGTACTGGTGTTGGTGGTAGCGACAGGAAGACTGTTGGTATTAAACACCGAGGAAAAGTAATTGTTTAAGAGGTTTACAGTGTGTTGGCTGTCAGTCACTAGTGCACCGTCGCTGTTTGTTAAAGGTCCAATACCACTTTTAATCGCCTTTCTGTTGTTTATGTAACTGAAGAAAGATTTCGGATAATTTTTACAGTTGGCTGCAATATTTTCTTCATATCTACGCTTTGCCTGACCTACTAGTCTTTTTACTCGTCGCCTGGCATCATTATAAAGTCTAATGTTTTCGGGCGTGCTTTGTTCTTTCTTTAACCTGTAAAACAATTTTCTCTCATTGACTGATTGTTTAATTTCGCTATTAAACCACGGTGGGCTTTTATTAGTGTTAATTCGCTTCTCGCACAAGGGGACGAATGTGTTCTGCTGAGTGAGTAAGTGATTTTTAAAGCTTAGTCAGGCTTCCTCTATGTTGCCGTCATCTGATAGTTGTATTTCTCTTAGTTTTTGTCGGATTTCTACGAAGTTAGCTCTTTTGAAATTGGGCACCTTTACTTTATTTTCAGTCACTGATGATTGAGCTCTAATGTCGACGCGCACTAATTTATGATCGCAAGAACCGAGGTGTTCTCCTACAGTGACATTACTGACTAGGTTATCTTGGGTCGTTATAACACGGTCGAGTATATTGTTTTGTCGAGTTGGCTCAGAAACCATTTGGCTTTGATAGTTTTCTTCTAGAAATTCGATCATTCCATGTGACTCGTCTTCTGTACCTGACAGTGTCGCCCACTCGATATGGGGGAGGTTAAAGTCTCCTAATATCAGTGAGTCGTTGTTATTAAGTGACTGCCTTAAGACGCTGTACATTTCAAGGTCGTCCTCGAGTGATTGTCCGGGAGGTCTGTAGGTGCCAGATATATTTAAATTGACTTTTGCAATGTTTATTCGCACGCACAAATGTTCAACGTTACTGTTTCCCGGTGTTTTGTCAGTGGGTTGCAAATAGCTTTTGACATAAAGGGCGACGCCACCGCCTCTACGGTTTACACGATCTTTGTTGAGGAGTCTGTAGCCATCTATGTTGAATTAGGAACTTAAAACAATATTTGTGGTGTCGATAAATGTTTCGGTTATAGCAATAATGTCAAAATTGTCTGTTCGAGCAAGACATCACAGTTCATCAAATTTATTTCTTAGGCTACGCGCATTGAAACTAAAGATTGTTAAGTTATCTAGAGGCTTGGTAATAGAGGTGGTGGTAATTGCAGGATCACGGTTACGGGTTTGTTGCGATGCACGGGGTCTATTTACACGGGTGGGGTGGAGGGACGTGGCTGTGACTCGTTTTTTGCTCGGATGACACGTACTGCGTCGTTGAGGAGCCTTCCGAATCTGTCTGCCTCGATGGGAGACAGGTGCAATCCGTCCCTGTGGAAGAGCTCACTTGTCCATAGAAATTGTCCCATGCGTTGAAGAACTCCACGTCAAGCTCCCTACAAAGAGTCTGTAAGCGGTTGTTTAGGCTGAAGGCCTTACTGAAAAAGTCGCTCTCCGCCCAAGTCAGTGGTAGAACTCCTGAAATCAAAATGTTAGGGGATTTAGACTTATACTGCTGGATGAGCCCACGGTACTTCTCCAGGAGTTCCTCAGACCGGATCGTGGTGACGTTGTTCGTACCTGTGTGAATAACAAACAGTGAATCATTAGTAGCCTGGGGGGAGATCTCCTCAGGAGCAGCAGTTATATCGTCGATCCCAGCACAAGGATAGCAACAGTTCCGTCTTCGACGAGGAACTCTGCCGCAGAACTCAACGACCTGCTGGCGAATCATGGAGTCACCCACCAGGAAGGTGCTCTCCTGCTCGTCCTCCTCCTCCAGAATGGCAAACCTGTTGAAGCATTGAACAGGATAAATCGCTTGTCTGGCTGGTTTGGCTCCTCCATTCACGACGGTGAAGCCATCATGGGCGGTGCCACTAGCATCTTCCCGTTGTGTGGTGTTGTCCGCTGGTGTCGACGGTACCGGTGAGGGCAAGGGGGCGGTTGGAGAAGGGTTTGGCACCACAGGAACGTTAGCCTGGATTAATTCCTGCAAGGAGGCAACAGTGCCAGAAAGCTCTATTATTTTATTCTGACCTGCTTCCATCTTCTCTTCTTGCCCCTGCAGTTTTGTCTCGAGATGCTGCCTGGTAAGAGAAAGCTCTATTATTTTATACTGGCCTTCTTCCATCTTCTCTTTTTGCTCCTGCAGTCTTGTCTCGAGATGCTGCCTGGAGAGACACAGTCGACAGACAGCAGAACGCCCTGTAAAAAGATGAGCTGAGAAGCTACCGTTACAAGTACTGCACTTCTTAGGCGCCATCTTAGCTGAAATGAAAGAGATAAAACACAGAGTGAAGGGGACTAGGAAAGGGGGTGAGGTGTGTGAGAGGTAGTTTAGTAATGGAGGAAAAGTGAGAGAGAGGAGGAGCAGGAAGGGATGTGAGGTGAGTAAAGAGGGGGAAAGAGAGGCGGTGAGTGAGGTGTGTGAGATCAAGGAGGGTTGGGAAATAAGTGAGGTGAGTGAGAGGGAGTTTGGGAAAGGAGGTAAAGTGGGAGAGAGGAGGAGTAGGAAGGGATGTGAGGTGAGTGAGGTGTGTGAGATCAAGAAGGGTTAAGAAAGAGGCGAGGTAAGGTGGGTGAAGGGATGGGTAAATAGGATGTGAGGTAAGGTGAGTGAGGGGGGGAGGGCTTAGAAATATGTGGAGGTGAGGGAGGAGTAGGAAGGGCTAATCCTCTAGGGGATATGTAGTGAGGAGGAGCAAAAGGGATGTGAGGTGAGCGAGGGTGGGGGGGTTAGTAGGTGAGGTGAGGGAAAGGGGTGTAGTGAGGAGGAGCAGATTGAATCTTCAGGGAATTCAAAGGGTGAGTTGTCGACACACCCAAATCACGCGTGAAACACTCGGGAACACAACAACACACTCGGAACACACGAAACACTCAGAAACTCAAGCATAAGCACGATTAAACACCCTCAAGTCACTCGCAAAAACACCGGAAACACAACAGTACACTCAAAACACTCTGAAACCCACGTAGAGCACAGGGAAACAACCAAATCACACGCAAAAACACTGGAAACACAACACACTTGAAACACTCTGAAACCCACGCAGAACACTCGAAAACAGCCAAATCACACGCAAAAACAACGGAAACACAACAGCACACTCAAAACACTCTGAAACCCACGTAGTACGCTCGGAAGCAGCCAAATCACACGCAAGAACACCGGAAACACAACACACTTGAATCACACTGAAACCCACGTAGAAAAATCGGAAACAGCCAGATCACACGCAGACACACTCGCAGAATCCACAAGCGAACACACACTAAACATGTGTTGGGAAATCACAGGCAACTCACAAAGTCCACAAGCGAGAACACACAAACGCACGTGAAAGCAAACGCAATTCCAAGAGCCAACGAAAACACAGGGTTGACAAGATGTGAAGCGAGGCTGTGGAGCGCAGCGGGGTGAGGTCACGCCCGTCTCTCAGGAGAGGTCTTGTGTGTGTGTGAGAGAGAGAGAGAGAGAGAGAGAGAGAGAGAGAGAGAGAGAGAGAGAGAGAGAGAGAGAGAGAGAGAGAGAGAGAGAGAAAATATCCATATCACCGAGATATCCACTCAGGCCCTCAGTCTCAGCCTCACTCATGTGAGGAAGAAATGAGGGACACCATGAGCGACTTGCTAGTATTGGTACCGGTACCGAGTAGTCTGGTACCGTACCGTATAGCTGGTACCGTTAGTACCGGTACTGGTACCTGTACCTGCCCACCCCTAACTTTTTTTTTTTTTTTTACAACAAAGGAGGCAGCTCAAGGGCACACAAAAAAAGAAAACAATAATAAAAAAAAAGCCCGCTACTCGCTGCTCCTAAAAAATAAACAAAAGAGGTGGCCGAAAGCAAGGTCAAATACGAGAGGAGAGATGTCCTGATACCCTCCTCTTGAAAGAGTTCAAGTCATAGGCAGGAGGAAATACAGATGAAGGAGGATTGTTCCAGAGTTTACCAGCGTGAGGGATGAAAGAGTGAAGATGCTGGTTATCTCTTGCATAAGGGGTTTGGACAGTATAGGGATGAGCATGAGTAGAAAGTCGAGTGCAGCGGGGCCGCGGGACGGGGGGAGGCATGCAGTTAGCAAGTTCAGAAGAGCAGTCACCGTGGAAATATCGATAGAAGATAGAAAGAGAGGCAACATTGCGGCGGAATTTAAGAGGTAGAAGACTATCAGTATGAGGAGGAGAGTTGATGAAACGAAGAGCCTTAGCCTCCACTCTGTCCAGAAGAGCTGTGTGAGTGGAGCCCCCCCACACATGAGATGCATACTCCATACGAGGGCGGATAAGGCCCCTGTATATAGATAGCAACTGTGCTGGGGAGAAGAACTGGCGGAGACGGTACAGAACGCCCAGCCTCCAGGAAGCTGATTTAGTAAGAGATGAGATATGAAGTTTCCAGTTGAGATTTTGAGTTAAGGATAGACCGAGGATGTTTAATGTTGAGGAAGGTGATAGCTGGGTGTTGTCAAAGAATAGGGGATAGTTGTTTGGAAGATTGTGTCGAGTGGATTGGTGGAGAAACTGTGTTTTTGAGGCATTGAAGGACACCAGGTTCCTCTTGCCCCAATTGGAAATAATAGTAAGGTCTAAGGCTAAGCGTTCTGCAGCCTCCAGGCTTGAGTCGTTAAGTTCCTGTAGGGTGGGTCTTCTATTAAAAGAAGTTGAGTAATGCAGGGTGGAATCACCGGCGTAGGAATGGATAGGACAGTTCGTTTTGGAAAGAAGATCATCAATGAACAACAAAAAAAGAGAGGGAGATAGGACAGAACCCTGTGGGACACCACTGTTAATAGATATAGGGGAAGAACAGTGACCGTCTACCACAACAGGAATAGAACGGTCAGAAAGGAAACTGGAGATAAAGGCACAGAGAGAAGGATAGAAACCGTAGGAGGGTAGTTTGGAAAGCAAAGATTTGTGCCAGACCCTATCAAAAGCTTTTGATATGTCCAGTGCAATAGCAAAGGTTTCACCGAAACGGCTAAGAGAGGATAACCAAGAGTCAGTTAAGAAGGCTAGGAGATCACCAGTAGAACGCCCCTTGCGGAACCCATACTGGCGATCAGATAGAAGGTCAGAAGTGGAAAGGTGCTTTTGAATCTTCCGGTTAAGGATTGATTCAAAAGCTTTAGATAGACAAGAAAGTAAAGCTATAGGACGGTAGTTTGAGGGATTGGAGCGGTCACCCTTCTTAGGCACAGGCTGTATGAAGGCATACTTCCAGCAAGAAGGAAAGGTAGATGTTGACAGGCAGAGGCGAAAGAGTTTGACCAGGCAGGGTGACAGCACGTAGGCACAGTTTTTAAGGACAATAGGAGGCACTCCATCAGGTCCAAAAGCCTTCTGAGGATTGAAGCCAGAGAGGGCATAGAAAACATCATTTTGAAGAATCTTTATAACAGGCATAAGGGAGTCAGAGGGGGGTGAGTAGGAGGAATATGCCCAGAATCGTCCAGAGTGGAGTTTTTAGAAAAAACTTTGAGAGAAGAGTTCAGCCTTAGAGATAGATGAGACGGCAGTGTTGCCGTCAGGACTGAGGAGTGGAGGGAACGATGAAGAAGTGAAGTTGGAGGAGATGTTTTTGGCTAGATGCCAGAAGTCACGGAAAGAGTTAGAAAAAGCAAGGTTTTGGCATTTTCTATTAATGAAAGAGTTTTTGGTAAGTCGGAGAATAGATTTGGCACGATTTCGGGCAGCATTTTACTCACACTCCAGTAGTTGTATGGACGTGAGGTGGATTTTCATGAAGCAAAAACATACATTAGCTGTTCTTTTCTTTATTTTTAAGTTCACTTAAAAATGGTATTATCCAAATTGAATTCTCTCTCTCTCTCTCTCTCTCTCTCTCTCTCTCTCTCTCTCTCTCTCTTCCCTTTATTTTTCACTACTTGCTTCTAAGACTTTTTCACGGCATTCAGCGAGAGAACGTTACTATAACCACCGAATGTTGGTCCTTTGCTCACGAGCACTCAGGTTCCTACTTGCTTCTCCCACATCCAGCACTCACTTGTCTTTCCCATCAACACCCTTGGAGTTTCAAGTATTTCTCAAATATATATATATTTTTTTAAATACTCCATTAACGCCATCCTCGACTGGTTAGTGAGGTAAGGTGTAATGCCCAAGCCAATCTTCTTCCTCTGGGGAAGTCAGAAAATGTAGCCAAGAAAGGGAGAAATGGGCACACGGAAGCTAGGGTACACATTTCGCTTGTCTGTCGATGTGAATGCTCACGAAAGTGTGTAATTCACTGCGCATTTAAAGTACGAGATATAAATACTTGGGACCTGAAGTTACAACGAGGTTAACTGAAGCAAGGAAGGAATTAGAGGATGGACCAGGAAAGCTTGTGTAGATGTTAAGATGTACTTAAAGGCGTGGGCATCCATGTGTCTAAGGACTGCATATAAGTATTTATCGCGCGGTGTATTATTTACAACGTTTAAATGTAGACTTGCAAACAAACGAACGGCGTGTTCAGGCGTGCACAACAACACCCTGCCTGGGACACACGCTTCAGCGGAGTTGTATTCTGGAGTCAACAATGATTACTCGTTCAAAATGGAAATCCCTTGTTGCGGGGTTAGAAACACATGAATCAAGTCAGAGATGTTTAGTAATAATAACGAGCGGCCAGGCATTCTGTACATGACTGGGCAACTCTAGGTCAGGTGGGAGAACGAAAGGAACTATTGTGCAAAGAGCCAGATCCCCCGGCTGTGACCGTCACGCCGCCGCTCCTGCTCATGCCCCCCGCGGCGCCGGTGGTAGGAGTGTGAGGAGGCGTGATGATGTGGTGGATATTTTTATTGCTCGCATTCGGGGAAATTAATTATAGAATCAGGGCTAATTAATTACCCGAGTGGTTAAATATAGGCTTTTCAGTGTCACGATAAGAAATGTGTTAAAACCGACGTGTTTCGCTAACCACTATGAATGTAATCAGCAGGAGTAAGAAGCTACCAAGATTTTTTTCTTCAGATTTTATATAATAAAGAGTTCCAGAATCAGCTTGAATATTTTTTTTACCCCAAAACTTTTTTTTCATTAGCCGAGGGTCACGGAAGACATACAAGACGAGAGCAGGGTCAAGGTAGAAGCGAGATGAGGTGACTAGAGCGGGTGAATGAAGTAATTTGGGCAAGACTTTTGTAGTGGTGAGGACGAAATGGCATGATGGGACGAAGATGAGGCGAATGAATTTTGAGTAGAAACATGGAAACATGGACTAGCAGGCAGCAGAAAGCCTGTTGGCTCATTACTAGGCTGCCTGCGTTCAGTGATTTAATCAATCCGTTTGCCATAGGAGTGGCTTGCAGGGAAGGATTAAAGCACTTGTGTATCTACTCTTGGGAACGTTCAGTTTACTCCCGATGCAGCAAAGTGGCGATCAATGCGTTTCTTGAAGGAGTTGATGGTCTCTGCGCTAACCACTTCTGCAGGAAGGCTGTTCCAGTGGCGAACAACTCTATTCGAGAAATAACTCCTGCCGATGTCGGTATTGCATCGCTTTGCTTGAATTGTTTTTCCGTTGTTTCTTGTTCTCAGGTTGGTTTGTAGCGTGAAGAGATTGGAGTGATCAACGTTGCTGAGCTTGTTCAGGTACTTAAAGATTTGTATCATGTCTCCCCGCAGGCGTCTCTTTTCCAACGTGAAGAGGTTGAGTCGCTCGAGTCGCTCTTCATAGGGCTTCGTCCTCAGTGATGGTATCATCTTCGTGGCGCGGCGCTGTACTCTCGCAAGTAATTCAATGTCTTTCCTGTAATTAGGAGACCAGAATTGCACGGCGTATTCCAGGTGGGGCCTTATCAGCGAATTATACAAGGATAACATAACTCCCGGCGTTTTGTATTCGAAGTTCCTCGCTATGAACCCAAGCATTGTATTGGCTTTCATACAGGCGGACTTGCAGTGTTTTGTTTGTTTCAAGTCACTGCTGATGGTGACCCCGAGGTCTCTTTCCTCTTGCATAACATGTAGTGGTTCGCCACCCATGTGGTATGTGTGGTTGCTGTTTCTGGATCCGATATGCATTACTTTACAATACAAGGAGGAACAAGAGGAGGAGGAGGAGAAGGTGTATGATGAATCACCTACGCTCTTTACCTCTCTCTCTCTCTTCTCTTTTCCAGCACGAAGCGAATAATGGAGCAAAGTGGAGGAGGATTTAGATTGACTACTTGTGCTGGAATTACCACTTGAAAGGGGAATTAGAGGGCCTAAATGGGAAGCTGATTCTCTCTCTCTCTCTCTCTCTCTCTCTCTCTCTCTCTCTCTCTCTCTCTCTCTCTCTCTCTCTCTCTCTCTCTCTCTAATGAATCGAAAACCATAAAGTTCATCACGTTATGATTACATGTCATATGGATCGCAACTAATGCCATAATGCTAAAAAGCAAAACCGAAGCATTATTGAAGCGTATATTACTTTTTTTTGTGCTTAATGAATCTTTTAATAGTATTCCTTGTCTTTCTTTACATTACAGTCCCGCCCGGGCCGCCCATGATCCTGTGGGGCGGGCGCGGGGTGGTGGACGTGGTGGGGCCGCTCGGGGAGGGTGAGAGGGCGGAGCTCACATGCAGGGGTAAGGGCGGGCGGCCTCCCCCAACTCTATCCTGGACGAGGAGGGGCCAGCGCCTGCCCCTGCTCGGCAACAACACGTCCTCCCCAGACACAGGTAAGGCAGTGATGGTAGTGGTGGTATTATTATTATTATTATTATTAGTAGTAGTAGTAGCAGTAGTAGTAGTAGTAGTAAAACTCACGGTGTGTGTGTGTGTGTGTGTGTGTGTGTGTGTGTGTGTGTGTGTATATATATCTATATATATATATATATATATATATATATATATATATATATATATATATATATATATATATATATATATATATATATATATATATATATATGTGTGTGTGTGTGTGTGTGTGTGTGTGTGTGTGTGTGGGACGACCTGAGGATGTACTTTTCCGATTTCCCGTGGAATGATTACTGCTTCCAGGTGAGAGACCCCTCTGTGTGTGCTCTACGCATCACAGAGGTGATTGTCTCTGGAATGGAGGCATACATTCCACGTACTTTCTCTACTCCTCATGCTAAAAAGCCTTGATTTAATCACGTTTGTTCTTGTGCTATTAAAGATAGAGAAGCAGCTCACAAAAGGTTCCAGAGCCTTCGAGCTTCCACTAACTTTGATCTATACATTTCAGCCCGGAATCGTGCCAAATCTATTATCCGACTTACCAAAACTTCTTTTATAAATAGAAAATGTCAACACCTTGATTCTTATAATTCTTCCTGTGACTTTTGGCATCTAGCCAAAAATATCTCCTCCAATTTCACTTCTTCCTCTTTCCCTCCTCTCCTTAACCCTGACGGCAGCACTGCCGTCTCATATGTCTCTAAGGCTGAACTTCGCTCAAACTTTCTGTAAGAGCTCCACCTTGGACGATTCTGGGCATATTCTTCCTACTCATCCCCCCTCTGACTCCTTTATGAATGTTGTTAAGATTCTTCCTAATGATGTTTTCTATGCCCTCTTTGGCCTCAACTCTCAGAAGGTTTATGGACCTGATGGAGTGCCTCCTATTGTCATTAAAAACTGTGCTTCTGTGCAAGGGGCGTTCTACTGGCGATCTTCTTGCTCTCTTAAATGACTCTTGGTCATCCTCTCTTAGCAGTTTCGGTGAAACTTTTCACTGTTGGGCTAGACATATGGAAAGCCTTCGATAGGGTCTGGCACCAGTATTTGCTTTCTAAACTGCCCTCTTTCGGATTCTATCCCTATCTCTGTTCCTTTATCTCCAGTTTCCTTTCCGGCCGTTCTATCTCTGCGGTGGTAGACGGTCACTGCTCTTCCCCTAAACCTATCAACAGTGGCGTTCCACAGGGCTCTGTCCTATCACCTACTCTCTTCCTGTTATTCATCAATGATCTTCTTTCCATAACAAACTGTCCTGTCCACTGGAACGCCGACGACTCCACTCTGCATTATTCAATTTCTTTTAATAGAAGACTATCAAAACAGGAAGTACACAACTCCAGACTTGAGGCTGCAGAACGCTTAACCTCAGACATTGCTATCATTTCCGATTGGGGCAGAAGGAACCTTGTGTCCTTCAATGCCTCAAAAACTCAATTTCTCCACCTATAAACTCGACACAATCTTCCAAACACCTATCCCCTATTCTTCGACAACACTCAGCTGTCACCTTCTTCAACACTAAACATCCTCGGTCTATCCTTAACTCAAAATCTCAACTGGAAACTTCATATCTCCTCTCTCGCTAAATCAGCTTCCTCGAGGTTGGGCGTTCTGTATCGTTTCCGCCAGTTCTTCTTCCCCGCGCAGTTGCTATCCATATACAGGTTTCTTGTCCGCCCTCGTATGGAGTATGCATCTCACGTGTGGGAGGGCTCCACCCACACAGCTCTTCTGGATAGAGTGGAGGCTAAGGCTCTTCGTCTCATCAGCTCTCCTCCTCCTACTGATAGTCTTCTACCTCTTAAATTCCGCCGCGATGTTGCCTCTCTTTCTATCTTCTATCGATATTTCCACGCTGACTGCTCTTCTGAACTTGCTAACTGCATGCCTCCCCCCCTCCCGCGGCCCCGCTGCACACGACTTTCTACTCATGCTCATCCCTATACTGTCCAAACCCCTTATGCAAGAGTTAACCAGCATCTTCACTCTTTCATCCCTCACACTGGTAAACTCTGGAACAATCTTCCTTCATCTGTATTTCCTCCTGCCTACGACTTGAACTCTTTCAAGAGGATGGTATCAGGACACCTCTCCTCCCGAATTTGACCTTGCTTTTGGCCACCTCTTCCGATTCTTTTTGGGAGCAGCGATTAGCGGGCTTTTTTTTATTAGTTTTTTTTGTGTGCCCTTGAGCTGCCTCCTTTGTTGTAAAAGAAAAAAAAACATATTATATTGTATATATTACATATTATATATATATATATATATATATATATATATATATATATATATATATATATATATATATATATATATATATATATATATATATATATATATATATATATATATATATATATATATATATATATATATATATATATATATATATATATATATATATATATATATATATATATATATATATATATATATATATATATATATATATATATATATATATATATATATATATATATATATATATATATATATATATATATATATATATATATATATATATATATATATATATATATATATATATATATATATATATATATATATATATATATATATATATATATATATCTATATACATATATCTCTCTCTCTATGTGGAACACACACACACAAAAAAAAAAAAATACAACATATAGATGCACACACATTATGTTAAAAAATAATGAGGTTTATGTATGTCGTGATAGTGTTCATGAAATTATACTCGGCAAGGCAGCAACAACGTTCTCCATTATTCTTCGTGTCTCGTGAATGGACTTGAATGCAAATCGACGCATTGCTCTTGCGTACGTAATAATTCACGCGCGAAACGCTGCTTTGAATAGTATATTTGAAAACCACGAAAAATTATAACCGCTAAGTGACACGGCTTTTCTTTTTATTTTCGTCACTTTTTTATTCACGCAGAGTTAAAAATGAGTGGACCATTTATTTTTTTCTCCATCCACGAAACAGGATTTTTAGGTGTGTAATATTTTTAAAGATCTTTTTTTTTTTACCTTAGTGCCTGTTTTACCATGGGAATATTTTTTTTCAACTTTTCGTTCTGTGCCCGAGCCCTTCTATCCACCTCAGACCGTTTCCAGTCATCCTCACCTTGATGCACTTGCAATAAAACAAAGCTCCAAGATTAAATATTGGTGGAAGTAATACTGACGAAGTCTTTCCAATGGCTGCTGCTCGATGCACCAAAAAGCAATATGCAATTCAACCATTCCGAAACTTATTATTGCGTCAATATATTCTTGGAGTTATTTTTCTACGCTCACTTACCTCTCTATTTGCCCTCACATCAGTTCATACACCTAGTTCTCAAAAGACTTTTTCTTCCTTACCCTTTTCCTCCTCCTCTCCTTTATCCACAAAGGAGGTAAATGCAAAAGAAGGCGTTCTTAGTTTAGGAAGGGATAAAGAAAGGATTCTTATGCATGGTGGGCATTTTACCGTTGTTTTTCAAACTCCTTCTTTTGTAAAAACACCCCCTCGCAGTGCGCCTTGGTTTGTCGTATACGTCTTTTTCTTCGTGTGACTGTTTGTCTGGCTGTCTTAAAAGTTTTCATTCTCATGAGTCTTTGTATTTTATGCCTTGTGCGTCTTCCTCGTTGTGTGTTTGTGTGTGTGTGTGTGTGTGTGTGTGTGTGTGTGTGTGTGTGTGTGTGTGTGTGTGTGGGTGTGTGTGTATGTTTGTGTGTGTGGGTGTGAGTGTGTGTTTGTGTGTGGGGGGTGGGGGGTGGGGGTATTTTAAAAATCTCGTTGAAATTTGTCTATTTGAAAGATTAATTATTCTACATATGGAGTTTCCTGTGATTTTGAGTCGCTACGTCAAGAAAAACAAATGCTTTCTTACATTTTTTTTCTTTTTTTACAGCTAAGGAGACAGTTCAAGGGCGTATAGAAAAATATATAAAAAAAAGACCGCTACTTACTGCTCCTGAATAGAGGTCAAAGGAGTGTTCAAAAAGAGAGGTCAATTTCGGGAGGAGAGGTGTCCTTATACCCTCCTCTTGAAAAATTTCAAGTCGTAGGCAGGAGGAAATACAGATGAAGGAGTGAAAGCGTGAGTGATGAAAGAGTGAAGATGCTGGTTGACTCTTGCATAAGGGGTTTGAAAAGTATAAGGATGAGCATGAGTAGAAAGTCGTGTGCACCGGGGCCGCGGGAGTTTGGGGAGACATGCAGTTAGCAAGTTCAGAAGAGCAGTCAGCATGAAAATATCGATAGAAGATAAAAAGAGAGGCAACATGGCGGCGGAATTCGAGAGGTAGAAGGCTATCAGTATGCGGAGGAGAGCTGATGAGACGAAGAGCCTTAGACTCCACTCTGTCGAGGAGAGCTGTGTGAGTGGACCCCCCCCCCCCTCCCCACACACACACACACACACACACACTCACACATGTAAATGGATAGCAACTGTGCGGAGGAGAAGAACTGGTGGAGACGGTACAGAACGCACAGCCTCGAGAAAGCTGATTTAGTAAGAGATGAAATATGAAGTTTCCAGTTGAGATTTTGAGTTAAGGATAGACCGAGGATGTTTAGTGTTGAAGAAGGCGATAGCTGAGTGTTGTAAAAGAATTGGGGATAGTTGTTTGGAATATTATGTCGAGTGGATAGGTGGAGAAACTGTGTTTTTGAGGCGTTGAAGGACACCATGTGCCTCTTGCCCCAATCGGAAATAATAGTAAGGTCTGAGGGTAGGCGTTATGTTGCCTCCAGCCTTGAATCGTTAAGTTCCTGTAGGGTGGGTCTTCTATTAAAAAAAGTTTAGTAATGCAGAGTGGAGTCATCGGCGTAAGAATGGATAGGACAGTTCGTTTTGGAAAGAAGATCATCAATGAACAACAGAAAGAGAGTGGGAGATAGGACAGAACCCTGTGGGACACCACTGTTAATAGGTTTAGGGGAAGAACAGTGACCGTCTACCACAGCAGAAATAGAACGGTCAGAAAGGAAATTGGAGATAAAGGTACAGAGAGAAGGATAGAAACCGTAGGAGGGTAGTTTGGAAAGCAAAGATTTGTGCCAGACCCTATCAAAAGCTTTTGATATGTCCAGCGCAATAGCAAAGGTTTCACCGAAACGGCTATGAGAGGATGACCAAGAGTCAGTTAAGAGGGCAGGGAGATCACCAGAAGAACGCCCCTTGCGGAACCCATACTGACGATCAGAGAGAAGGTCAGAAGTGGAAAGGTGCTTTTGAATCTTCCGGTTAAGGATTGATTCAAAAGCTTTAGATAGACAAGAAAGCAAAGCTATAGGACGGTAGTTTGTGGGATTGGAACGGTCACCCTTCTTAGGCACAGGCTGTATGAAGGCATACTTCCAGCAGGAAGGAAAGTTAGATGTTGACAGGCAGAGGCGAAAGAGTTCGACCAGGCAGGTTGACAGCACGGAGGCACGGTTTTTAGGGACAATAGGAGGCACTCCATCAGGTCCATAAGCCCTCTGAGGATTGAAGCCAGAGAGGGCATAGAAAAAATCATTTTGAAGAATCTTTATAACAGGCATAAAAGAGTCAGAGGGGGGATAAGTAGGAAGAATATGCCCAGAATCGTCCGGAATGGAGTTTTTAGAAAAAGTTTGAGAGAAGAGTTCAGCCTTAGAGATAGATGAGACGGTAATGTTGCCGTCAGGACTGAGGAGTGGAGGGAAAGATGAAGAAGTGAAGTTGGAGGAGATGTTTTTGGCTAGATGCCAAAAGTCACGGGAAGAGTTAGAGAAAGCAAGGTTTTGGCATTTTCTATTGATGAAAGAGTTTTTGGTTAGTCGGAGAATAAATTTGGCACGATTCCGGGCAGAAATGTAAAGTTCATGGTTAGCATTAGTTCGAAGGCTCTGGTATCTTTTGTGAGCTGCCTCTCTATCATTGACAGCACGAGAACAAGCGTGATTAAACCAAGGCTTTTTAGCGTGAGGAGTAGAGAAAGAACGAGGAATGTATGCCTCCATTCCAGAGACAATCACCTCTGTGATACGCTGAGCACACACAGAGAGGTCTGGTTCCTGGAAGCAATAATCATTCCATGGGAAATTGGAAAAGTACATCCTCAGGTCGTCCCACCGAGCTGAAGCAAAATGCCAGAAGTATCGCCTCTTCGGCGGGTCCAGAGGGTGTACAGGAGCGATAGGACAGGATACAGAAATAAGGTTGTGATCGGAGGAGCCCAAAGGAGAGAACAGTTTGACAGAGTAAGCAGACGGGTTTGAGGTAAAGAAGAGGTCTAGAATGTTGGGCCTGTCTCCAAGACGGTCGGGAAGAGGTGTAGAGTGCTGGACATATCAAGAGAATAGCAAATATCACTAAAAACACAGTGGAGTTCTTGAAGGCTTCAACGAACAATGCACCAGAGAAACTAGAGAAACAAGCACGCAGTGTAGTTGATAAAAGAAAATGGGAATTACCGTATTTGACGGCTTATATGACGCTTTTTTCCAGAAAAAAGACCCCCAAAATTACCTTGCGTCTTATAACGTCAAGGTGCAGCTTTTGTTTACTGGCTAGTGAAGTTTTAGTAGTACAGTGGGACTTAAATTATAACGGGTGGTTGTTCACCAAATCTCTTCGCAAACGTAAACAAAGTGGCGATCGTTGCTACCTCAACAACGGCAACTTTTTTCAAAAGTAACTGTGTATAACATCGTACTTACTGCTACTTCATATAAAATAACAACAAGGAAGAAAATTATGTGACGATGCTTATCCATGCTTGTACGTAAACAAACTAGCGGACGGCTCCTTCCCGCTCAGCCAGCGTTGCCGAATTATCGTACTGGACATCGTATTTACCATTCTTAACCCTCTAACTCTCGTAATCTACACAAATAACGGTGGACAATTAAAAGAGTTAGCGTTAAGACTGTTATCCATTGATGTTTCTTTGTTTTTTCCTATAGTTATCGGTCGGAAACTACGAAAAAATGCCATGCGATGAGTACGATAGTTTGGCAACCATGCAAGGCTCAGCCCGAGGCATCAGTGTTTGCTTTGCCTTTGAAAGGTAAGAACGCCGCACTGCTTGTCTTCCACCCCACCCTCAAATATTAGTGAATTCTCGTCTCTCCCCTTTGTGCTAAGAATCATATGTATATCCACATACATCCAGTATATTATTAGCGTTCCGCCCGTCTCGTCCCCACACACACACACACACACACACACACACATACATATATACATACATACATTTTACTGGCCTGTGACGGACTCAGCTTGGCGCCAGTTTGGACAGTGGGTGTCACAGCATCCCTGGACTGAGGTCCTCACAGCAGAGGATGTAGACATCAAACGGGAAGCCTACATCAACACCATCACCCCAGCCTACCATCACGACTTCCCGCAGCAGAGCAAGCGCCTCCACCCATCAGATGCACCCTGGATTACACCCAGGACAAAAAGGCTCATACTGCAGAGAAATCAAGCTTTCTACAACAACACACTGCAGTATAAGCCACTGGGCAAAAAAATCATCAGGGAAATCCGCACAGCCAAAGCCTCCTACTACCCACAAAAAATCCATGGCCTCAAAGAAACCATCCCAAGCCAGTGGTACCAGAAAATCGGGAATTTGTGCGGATTAAAGAACAACAGACAAGCCCCTTTCCTCTGCGTCGCACACCTGACCAAGGAAGAGGCAGTGGAGACAATTAACACCCACTTCTCCAACATCTGTCAAACACTCCCTGCCCTCGACCTCACCCACCTACCAGCCTACCCACCAACCCCTGAGCCTCTACCTGAGATCCAGGTGTTTGAGGTAATGAGGTCACTGTCGAAATTAAGGGCCAAACGTTCCACCACACCACTCGACATACCAGTGAGGCTCTACAGAGACTTTGCCGCGGAGCTAGCCACGCCCCTCTGCTCCATCATCAACGCCTCCATCCAACAGAGCCACTGCCCCGCCCAATGGAAGACAGCATTTGTCACTCCCATCCCAAAGACTCCCAGCCCCCAATCACTCTCGGACCTGCGGCCCATAGTCATCACCCCATCCCAAGCCTGTTATGTGAGGAGTTCATCTTCAAATGGGCCAACACACAACTTGCCCCCCACATAGACGCTCAACAGTTCGGCAACGTTAAAAGCTCCTCTACAACACACTGCCTCGTCAGCCTCCTTGATTTCACATACAAAACCCTCGAGAAACGGAAGACCTCTGTAGCTCTTGCCTTCGTGGATTTCAAGAAGGCTTTTGACCTTGTTGATCACACCACAGTTTTCAACAAGGCCATTAACCTGGGGCCTCACCCAAGCCTGGTGGCGTGGATGGCAGACTTCCTCAGCGCGCGTCACCAGGTTGTCAGATTCCAAAGCAAGACCTCATCACCCAAGCCCCTCACCTGCGGAGTCCCCCAGGGCATAAAAATCGGCTCTTTGTCATTTTTGATACTCATAAATGACGCGATGACCAACACTCCTTCGCGCTGGAAATACGCCGATGATTCCACGGTGGGGAACACTATTGACAATGTACACCCTGACTACAGCCACCTGTACAACACACTTGACGACCTTCAGGACTGTACGAGGCTAAACAAGGCGACTGTCAACCCGAACAAGACAATCCTCATGCACATCATCATGCACTTCCACAACAGCCGTACCTCCACCTGTAGTCTCCATCAAAGGCACTCTGGTCCAAGTGGTGGAGACAACCAAGCTTCTCGGTGTCACCATTGACAACGTGGAAGGAGCATGTCAGCCGCACCATCGCTTCAGCCTCGTATCAACTCTACCTTCTGAGGCAGTTGAAGTCACTGGGGACTTCCACGCGTGAGCTGGTGGGAGTCTATAACACCTTCATCCTCCTAAGCTCACTTACACCTCCACAGCCTGGTTTCCATCCCTCAACACCACCCAGCGCCGCCAGCTCGAGAGGGTTCAGAAGCGAGCGTTTAGGCTTATCCTTGGCCCGTCTTACTCCACCTATGAGCCCTCGACGCCCTACACACTTCAAGACCGCTACCAGCACCTCCTCCAAAAGTTTGTGGTACAACTACTTAATCACCCGCGCCACCGTGACCTGCTCCCAGACACTGCGCCTCCCTCTCGCCATGCCGTCAGACACAGCAGCCTACTGATACTTATCCGTGCAAGGACGGAGAGGTACAGGAAGAGTCCCAACAACAACAACAAACAACTTCATAAGAGCAACTTATCTGCATATTTATATTAATTTAATTTATATTATACAATTCAAGTTCATATGCATTTTATGTGCACCTATATATCTATGTTAACATGTACATTTTCAGCCTCTGGCTGCACACTCTATGAATAAACCGTTTATTATTACACACACACACACACACACACACACACACACACACACACACACACACATACATACATACATACACACACACACACACACACACACACACACACACACACACACACACACATACCAGTCCTAACCCCACCCCACGTGCCTAAACTAACCAATTTTTGGGTAAATTATCATATATATGGTCCTTAATTGATAGACACAAACACTGTATGTATAACAACGAGATATTAAGGAGGTATTTTGTGCTTATCTTTTAACATGCTTACCTTACATACAAGCTCAACAAACCTTGAAACTCATTCAAGCTTAAAATTTCTAGGTTCATAATGGAGTCACAATTCACATATATCACAATTCAAAATAACTGAGCGTTCTATGCTTCAAGAGTGAACGATGCACAAACAAACTCCCTTTTACATTGTATTCTATTGCGAAGAGGCTTTGAGTCCAGGGCGACAGGGTGCGAATATTTATCGCGCGTAATAAAGTTTGCTGCATTAGCCGGAGTCACACGCGTGATTCAGGAGCAGGTGTACACGGGACGTTTTTCAGTTGGTTTTACTACCAATACGTAGTTTGGGGAACAAAAGGTGCCTGTCACTGTTATTTTCTGTCCTCTCTCTGCCGTGATTACCCAGCATGTGTGTGTGTGTGGGTGTGGGTGTGGGTGGATGGGTAGATAGGTGTCTGTGTTTGTGTAATAATAATAATAATAATAATATAATAGTAAAGACAATAATACTACTACTACTACTAATAATAATAAATAATAATAATAATAATCGGTTTACTGAGTGATTGCAGCTGTTAAGCTGAAAATATACACATTAAAATTACAATGTTGAAAAAGTACAATATGAAAGGGGTATAGGGGTTACGTGGTTTATATTGTGGGGGAGTTGTGACGAGATAGAAGAGGGGGGGGGGGTGAGGTGGTGGAATGCAGTGCGTTGGTGCGAGGCGGTGTCGTCTTCCGGGTGGCGGGTTAGGTGTAGAGCCCCAGGTCAACCCCAGGTCAAGAAGGGTCAGGTCGCAGCTGATGGCGGGGGTGCAGGTTGAGGCGGTGTCGGCCGTCATCCAGCTTATGGGGTTAGCGATAACCTGCTAATCCACGCAGCCAGCGAGACAAGATGGGAAGAGGCAGACCGAGCGGAAGTAGGCGTGGGAACGTCTTTCGTCTGCATTGTACTGCACTGCCCATCTGAGTGACGGACCTCAACACTGCACTGCACCTGAACCAATTTCTCCCAGTAGCATGATGATCGGGCTGGAGTACCTGGGGGGACTTGGGGCGTCGGCTGGATGGAAAGGCCGCGTCGGCGTCACACTGGCCATTACTGCTCCTTAGTGTCTTCACGGCACCACAAACGCACTGCACTCACTGTTTGTCACCATTATTAAACTTGATGTCACAAAAGTTTCTTACGAAGTTGGTTTCTTGATGAAAAGGGAGAGGGGGATCTAGGGAAAGGGGAGAGGCGAACAGGCTGGCCCCGGGCTACTCCATTCGGAGCGCCGTGACCCACGTCTGACCTCGGTCAGGTCTAGGCCACAAGTATGTGTGTGTGTGTGTGTGTGTGTGTGTGTGTGTGTGTGTGTGTGTGTGTGTGTGTGTGTGTGTGTGTGCGCGCGCGAGCGCGGGTGCATAGAAAATATCTATGATTCTTTATTCTTAAATAATGAAAAACAATTACTCATCCATGTCCAATAGAAGGCAATCTCTATACCTCCAGTGCGAGTACTTATACTCTCGGCTAATAAACAGCTAATGTTGATCGCACGGTATTTTAGTGTAATGATTTTACGAGCGAAGTTCATTTTTTCCTCCCTGGCAGAGAACGTTTGGGTGGAGGCGCGCGTGGCCATCATGGGAAGCAGGGAGCTCCTCGGCAGCACGCTGTCCTGCCACGCCCACATGCCCTCAATCGCCCAGACCCTAACCATCGCCCCGCAGGTCCAGACGGCCTCCGTCATCGTCAACGTCACGTGTGAGTACATAAGGATTCACAAAGATACGTGGAAACCACTCCAGGCCAGACGGACGTGGTAGCATGAGAGTGATATTCACCAACTTTCCCCCCTAGCCATATTTATACCTAACCAGTAAGCTTTCAATAGCATTTCCATCAATTACATGTCTGCTCAGTTTATTCCTCCCATTCACCATCCTACTTGTGAACATGTTCATGCCAATTTCCTTCCTGAACCAGAATTTATCCAATTATAGAAATATCACGACTGCGAAACATAAGTACACAGAAAATTGAACAGTTACTAAGTGCGCAAGGCATCTATAAAGGACACTGTACCGCCAGATCCGCCAGGATTCGCGCAGACCGATAAGGCCTAACAAGCCTCCAGTACTCGCTGGTGTTTAGGTCCAGCACGGATCCTGCCTGATGCTGACTTCCATCAAAAGGAACTTTAAAGGATAATGCAATTCTCTCTCTCTCTCTCTCTCTCTCTCTCTCTCTCTGCACACACACACACACACACACACACACACGCACACACAGGCGATCGCATCGCTATCCTTCGTTTAAAAGCGGCCAACTTACATCTCGTGCTCAAGTTCGTCGTTTGTTACATAAATCTCCTACTCCGGTCCCTAAGCAACTCTCGTGGGATGTGTGTGTGTGTGTGTGTGTTGTTATGGTACCCTCGTCCAACCGAACCTAGAAGCGCGCCATCAATCAACATCACCTCACCAATAACTAATTCACGCACGACTTCTCGAAGCTCCAGCCGCACCAGCGCATTCACTCGAGGACTCGTGACTCTCCACATCGAAGCTTCACCCATCATTCAATTCAACTAGGATTCACCAAGGGGTCTGACACACATACTTACATACACACACATCTATCCACATACCCATTCTCACGTGTATATATATTTGTGTTCCTTATGTGTAATTCTAACTCTTAACTAAACACCGCAGTGAACTAATATTTCGTTCCTCAATTGTAATTCTCATATTTTGGTTCCTCATTTGTAATTGTAACTCTTAACTAAGCACTTCAGTGAACCAAACCACATAATCTTGTCATTGTAGCATTGCCTATTTTGTCATACGTTCTCTTTTGATGTCAAGCAATTATTTATCTTATTAGGTTAGGTATTAATAATAAGTAAAATCACCATTTAGTTTCACTTAACCTTACAATTATGTTATGTCACAGTTAGCTATCTTTTCAACACAAATCAACCCCTAGACGTCAGTTAGCTGTATTCATATGTATGTATGTGTGTGTGTGTGTGTGTGTGTGTGTGTGTGTGTGTGTGACATTCATCATGGTCTGATCACGTGCTGTACTCGTGATCGCCAGTCAGCGATCTTCGTTTTGAGCTTGGACCAACAGGATTCCGGATTTTTGGATGCTACTACATAACGGGAGCTTCGTCTCTCTCTCTCTCTCTGTTATCACGGAGCAGACTCAACGGCCTCATCATCTGTGACTCAAAATCTGCTCTATGTGCCCTCTCCTCCCCCAGGCCTACATACCAACACATGGTCACACAAATTCTCCGCCGCCTTGCCACAGCCCTCGAGAGTTCACTGACGGTGCACTTTTTATGGATTCAGTCACACATCGGTTTCTTGGCCAACGTCACTGCGGACCGTCTTGCAAGGGCTGCCTGCGACCTGGACCCGCCAGCTGCTGGTGCCGCTGCTACCTCCTTGCCGTGGTGCAAGAAAATGGTACGCCAAGCTGCCTGCTCCTCCACCCGTCACCGTAGCTCTGCTGAGAGCGCCGCCAGTGCGTCTATCCAGCACTACGAATACTTCCTGCATCGTCCTCTCATGTACCGTCGCTCTGGTCTCATGGTTCGCCGCCATAATGTAGTGTGTGCTCGTCTCCGGCTTGGGTACCGGCGAGTGTGGCAGATGGCCGAGGCGGGGTACGCGCCTCACTTCTCCTAATGCAAGCTGTGTGACGCGCCCAATGCTAACACCCTTGAACACTATTGCTTGGAGTGTCCACGTGTTGCTGACTTAATACCGCAAGGAATCTCACTTGTGGAGATATGTAAATATTTATTGTCTGGAAACAATCTAGATGTTATCCTCACTCGACATCCACATTTTGGGGGATGCTAAATATTTTTTTCCTAATGTTGACTCAGTATCACAGCGTGCCCTGTGAGGCACGAGTCGCCTGTATCAAAGTTAGAATATTGAACATGTACTAGGCTTGGCACCCTTGGGTGTAATAAATTAATCAAAACAAAATCTCTCTCTCTCTCTCTCTCTCTCTCTCTCCTGCCGATTGCCAAGGACCGGCAAATAGTCAACACATGGAGCCTTGTACATACAGGGACCTGGGCAGAGCTAATAACGTTCCTCCTGTTACTAACGAACGGGCGTTAACGTTCTGACCTGGAGTATGTAATTCGTCTTTTGGTCGTCTGTCAGTGTTGCTAATGGATGATGAATGTACGCCTGCGTGGACTTGAGAGAGAGAGAGAGAGAGAGAGAGAGAGAGAGAGAGAGAGAGAGAGAGAGAGAGAGAGAGAGAGAACACACACACACACACACACACACACACACACACACACACTGGTCTGGTAGCTCAATCGGCTAGAACGCCGCGCTGCCAGGCTTCACGGCCAAGCAGGCGGCGGTTCGAGCCCCGCTAGGAGTGGTTACTGTCCCCCATTGGGCAAGAGTGGTGGGGTGTGTGGTGTGTGAGGTCCTGGCAGTACCCAGAGATCGACGATAAGGAGCATGCACCTGCTCGTGTCGGGATCAATTTGTCTATCTATCTATCTATCTATTGTTTTACAGTGCCGCCAGTGACGGTCAGAATCCTCAGCCCCAGCGCGGCAGCCTCGGCAGGAACGGAGCTGCGGCTGACCTGCAGCGCCGGTGGTTCCCACCCCCCCGCCCTCCTCACCTGGTGGAACGGCCACCAGCGCCTCTCACCGGTGTCCTACGCTGTGAGTACAGCAGGACAAATATAGCGGGAGGGAGGATGGGACGGGGAAGAAGGGAAAAATGTGTCGGAAGAAAATAGGAGGAAGGGAGAAAGGAATAAGGGGGAAAGGGAAGAGGGATAAAGAAAGAGGAGATGGAGGATAAAGAGTTAGTATGGAATGGTAAATAATTTATTTACATTAGTGTAATGTAAATTAAAGAAAGGTGGAAGATGAAGGAATAGAAGAGCCCCGGCGGAAGGACAGAGTTGTATGCTATAGAAAAAGATTTAGTGAAGTAAGATGGAGAAAATCCACATCTGGACGCGACAGGGAAGCACAAATATCAAACCGGGCATAAGCTAAATGGAAATACATAAAGCGAGAAACTGAAGCCGAGGTGAAAGGCAAAGTTGGCAATGGAAAGGAAATGAGAGACGGGAGATGAATGGAAGGAAGAGCAACGTACGGAGGAACATGAGGGATATCACACAAGAAGGAAAGACCGGGGAATAGAGTTCCGACCGATGCGAAGTGCTTGCAGGTCTGTAACTGCGGCAACGGCTGAAGTTTTTCGGCGAAAAACAGACAACTGCCGGATAAGCGAGTAGCGAGGATAGGAAAGGGTGAGCAAAGAAATTCCGAGAGCCCAGCGAAAGGAAGGAAGGAAAAGAGAAAATTAGGAAAAAATGGAAGGAAACGGATGAGAGAAGGTATCGACATTTCCTTCTAATAGACTTTTCGCTCTTGTACGTCCATCTGGTGGTAACGACACATGAGAGATAGAGGAAAGGGACGGAAAAGTGTCAGAAAAGTGGGATGGAAGGAGAGAGGGTTGGACAGGAAGCAAGTAGAGGGAGAATGTGAGAAAGATAATAGAGAGAGGTATGGAATAATAGAGAGAAGTATGGAATAAGTTTGTGTGGTGGATGAGGAAGAAAGGCCAGAGGTTAAGGAGAAGGAAAAGGAAGGGAGAGCAGAAGAGAGGACAAGTGCGTGGTGAAGCAGGAAGCTAAGGTCAGTTTTCCATCTTGATATATAGAGACAGGGAAAATATAATGGGAGAAGGGAGGTTCAAGTAGGCTACGTCGAGTTGGAAATAAAGTGTGTGGTGTAAAGAGCGAAAGAAGGAATAGGAGTAGGCTAAGAATTACACTAAAAATGAGTTACTGAGTGCGTTAAAGATGAGAGAGAGAGAGAGAGAGAGAGAGAGAGAGAGAGAGAGAGAGAGAGAGAGAGAGAGAGAGAGAGAGAGAGAGGGGGAGAGACACAGGTGCGTAAGTCAACTCAAAATGTTTATGAATGATTTTTTGTCTGTATTCATCCTCATCTTTTTGAATCCCCTCGACCTCCTCCTCCTCCTTTTCCTTCTCCTCTTCCTCTTTTTCCTCCCTATAGCACTCCCCTCTTGTCTCCTCTCCCTCCACCTACTTGCCGTAATCCGTTCTTTGTCTCCTCCTCCTCACCTTATATTTTACTGCCACTTCTATCATGTCCCGTTACTATATATTAACGATAATGATAATTTCACGCTGGTAATGACAGTGGTGACAACACATTTTAATTATCATTTTTATTATTGCTGTGATTGTCACTGTTCCTGTTCGTAGTATGAGAAAACATTACATAATATATTATACTATATGATAATAATGATAATAATAATAATAATAATAATAATAATAATAATAATAATAATAATAATAATAATAATAATAATAATAATAATGAGAATAATAATAAAAATAATCATAATAATAACAATAATAATAATAATAATAATAATAATAATAATAATAATAATAATAATAATAATAATAATAATAATAATAATAATAATAATAATAATAATAATAATAATAATAATAATAATAATAATAATAATAATAATGTGTCTATAATCGATAAAAAATAACACTGTCCGTCAGGAAGTTTGTCGTGCCTCTCCTGAGTGGTTGGATTTCTCTCTCGTTCTCTTGTAGATTGTCTGTCAGTCTCACACGCTCTCGATACTTCTTCCAACAATTTGCATTAGCTAACCTTTAATACAAGAATTTCGTTTTAGTTCTTGTCAGGTTTCCATATGTGCCGCTGGGCGAAATAAAATTGTTCTAATAATAATAATAATAATAATAATAATAATAATAATAATAATAATAATAATTATTATTATTATTATTATTATTATTATTATTATTATTATTATTATTATTATTATTATCATTACTATAATTTTTACCTAAGCATTGAGTTCGTAGACTCTACGAATACACCCAGCCATGTTTACATTAAATATTTATTTTTCGATTGATTCTTGACAAACATACCTCTGTTCTACAATCACTGTTAAGTGAAATGATTTCAACCATAACTGTCTTTTTTGCTCAAAAGCTGAGCTGAGGCAAATAACATAATAAAAACACGGAGTACGAGAGCGTGTGGGTAACAGACTGTCTCCATGAATGCCAGGGAGGCATCCAGCCTATCAGGATACAAAAAGAACTGACCAACATTACAAGGTGGCCAGAAGAACATTTCGTTTGAAAAGACCATATTACGAATTACTACTCTTTTTTGCTTAAAATGAATGTTAACACACACACACACACACACACACACACACACACACATATATAGAGTTGCTTTGTTCTTCTCGCCGTCCTCGCCCCCAGGTGGAGACGGGAGGCAACGTCACCAGCGCCACGCTCACGCTGCTGGTGAGGCGGGAACACAATGGGGCGACGCTCACCTGCACCGCCTCCAACCCCGCCCTACCCGGGGAGCGCCACCTGTCAGACTCCATCAAGCTGAGCGTCTACTGTGAGTAAAAGGAAAGATGAGCGAAGGGGGTGGGAGGTTATGCCTTTTATGTCAGAGTGAGGGTCGAGGAAGATAAATTAGGATTGTTGTACGTCTGTTTGTTGTGTGAGGAGAGGAGGGTATGTTAAGATCAGAAAGAGTATGGAAGACAAGAGTGGAGATAATAGAGATGTCAGGCAAAAGTTGCTGCATCCTGTCGGTATCTTTTGCCGTGTTGTATACGTGTGTTATGTTATCTATAGTTTGCGAGAAGTGAGGAAGATATGTCAGGAAGTGTTGGTGTATATCGTGAGGGTGAGAGGAAGCTGTGAAAGAAGGGAAAAAAAGATGAGTCAGAGCATGTTGCTTTAAGGAAAAGAGGGAGAAAGCGGTGAAGATAAAGGAAAGAATAGAGATGTCGCGGTATGTTACCATATGTGTTGCATTCTGAGGGGGCCACTGCCTGTACTCTTTTCTCGAGATAATAAGTTAGGCACAGCACGTGCTTACACTATAGATTGTAAAATTATTGTCCACAGCGGGCTTTTTAGTACCGATTTTTTTTTTCTTTTTTTTGGTCCGTGAATTGCCTCCTTTACTCTAATATAAAAAAAAAGGCAAAACTTAAGAATAACCACTCCAAACCAATATTCGTAGTAATTTAGCACGTGAAAGAATTATTATTATAATGCATTTTCGTATACGTTTTACCTTGGGGAGGGTCCAGGGGGGCAAGCCTCTTTAATTATGGAGTTAGGTGGCTTGGATTTTCTAAGTCCATTGTTATTGTTTCACAACCGCCTCTATACACAGACTGAGCCTCATACCTGCCTTGCAGTGCACCCTACAAACTAGTTCCTAAGTCAGTGCGCGCAGGTCGTAAAGCTCGGTTGGAGTAGTTTAATGTTATTTGACAGGTGGCGTGGCCCGTCAAAACTTACGCGCCACGGGACGGATTGGGGGGGCGGCGGGGGGGGTGCAGTATGCCCACCATCTGATGACACGCCTGACACTCGTCAACAGATTGAATGCTAGGTCATATTGGAATAGACTACAAGAGTATGCGTTAGGGACTTCCCTTACTTTCGAGCCTAGGGAATTTTTCCTGATTTAGGGATTTTTCTAGGGAAATTTTGGAAGCCCATTTTTCAGTGATATGGGCTCCCCCCCTCCAATACCCCGGTTCCCCACAGGTCCCCAAGCTTGTCTTGAGGGGTAGGGGAGGCTGGGGTGGTGGAGGGGGTGGAGTGGTAATTCTTAAGATTTACCAGAAAAAAAAAAAAGAGAAACAGTATATCACATGCAGTCAGCATGGGGCAAAGCTCGTCACAGCATAGATTTAGTTGGTCTTGCACAGCGAGCACGCGAACATATGAGAACAACAATATGAATCGCCTCACCGCAGCCGCCACTTTGCCCACTATTGTGTCGCTTTTCGCCCGGCACCTCTTAACGGAACCTCGCAGAGCTCCAGGATGCGGGAAGGCCCGAGGCTTTCCGCAGCCTTTGGAGTAAACGCTGTTTATCCTAAGGCCTGAGGCACGACACGAACGGCTCGGACCGGTGCTTCTGCACCAGACAGCGTGCTACCCTATCCCCGAGCAATGTTGTGATACAAGAGTTCAACCAGTCTGTATTTTTCCAATAGAAACGAATGTTCTTCCCTTCCAAGCTCTACCACAGAGCGGAAACTGCCCTGTGGCCTTCTCTGCTGTTAGGAAGTAGACAGAGAAGCGAGTAGCGGGCTTTTTTTTTATTATTGTTTTCTTTTTTTGTTGCCCTTGAGCTGCCTCCTTTGTTGTAAAAAAAAAAAAAAAATAAATAAAGACACACAAGGCTGGTATGGAGCCGCTGGTAACACGTGTTCAATATTGTTGTGCGGGGAGCCCGACCGAGAGGTGAGGAGGTGCGGGGCTTACGGGGAGAAGGAAGAGTTTATGGGTAGTACCGGATGAGGAAGGCTTGTGATAAGGGAGGAGATGCAAGCAACAAACAAAGACCAAAGAGGGAGGAGAGGGAGTGGTGAGCACAGAGAAAGGGAAGCATGCATGGACTCTCGCCAAGGGGAGTGAAAAGGAGGGATCCATTAATCGGTGGGAGAGAATCCGAAAAGTCTTATATTAGAGCGTATCAAATAACAAACTAAACTGATCCCACTACTCCTGAAATGCCCATCGAGCAACATGAAAACAAGTGTTCGTGTGTAAGAGAAATGTGGAGATGAAAAATAATAATCCTCATAATGACTACTCATAAAACTATATAACTCATTACCCTTCCAACTGGGCAAGGAATATCAATGTGCGTCTGGACTTTGATCTCCGACCCAGGAAATTCAGAAACGTTACTCATTTGTTGCACAGACATCTGCTAATGATAAACAAGAATTTCAGAATTTAATAAGGGTGTTGTGTGTGTGTGTGTGTGTGTGTGTGTGTGTGTGTGTGTGTGTGTGTGTGTGTGTGTGGAATTTTTTTAATGTAGTTTTATAGATATGAACACGCTTGCATAACTATCACACAAAAGTGGCAATCTTGAGTACACACACAACACATACTGAAGCAGATACATTATACTCGATGGTGCTGCTAAAATGACTATACATATTAAAGTTGTTGCTTTCTTTACTAATCAGGACAAAATAGCGGCGGTGATGTCGAGTGTATAAAAATCGTCAGCATGTAACAAGCAGATGGAAAGTCATAACGTATGTAAATAATGTTCACTCTTAAGGGCTAGAAACGTGATTCTAACAACGAAGAATTCAATCTGATGAAGCCGAAACACTACCCGTGATGAGAAGCAAGTAGTTTAACATTAAAGGCAAAGTTACATATCTCCCAAGGCCCCGAGTGTCCGATTACATCAGCGTTGCTTGCGAATGGGCGTAAACGTGATCAGTAAATTAGAGGTAGTTGACAATAGCATGACAGCACCGCATCAACCACTGGGAACGAACCGACGGACTGTGGCTAATACTGGCCGACAATCTCTTCCCGCTCAGTATTCCCAATCGAGATGTATTCCAATTAATTAAAATCTCCCAGCTTTTCTGTTTTTGATCTAATAATTTGCTATTTCATCGCTAGTTTTTCCATCCTATTTCCCGGCCCCTTCTGTCGCTGCCCTTCCCCAGCCAGCCGCGCCGCCCTCCCTCTCGCCTCGCGCGGTGCTCTTCTCCGCCCCGCCATCAGTGTGATCTCATTTCCTGTTCTACTGAGGGAGGAAAAGATAAAATGGCGAGGGTAAAGGATGCATGACTGCTTCACGAGATTATTCGGGAGATAATGAACAATTATTAGTGTGTGTGTGTGTGTGTGTGTGTGTGTGTGTGTGTGTGTGTGTGTGTGTGTGTGCTCGCGCGCGCGTTAAAAAGTTATTTTCTCAAGGAATGCCTAGAACTAGACAACTTAAATCCCAACTCCGAGCCACACAGGGCGAGGGGAGGGTCGCTGGGGCCGTGAGCCACGCTGAGGAGTCAGGTCATTCTTTATCAGTTTCCAAACTCTCCTAAACCTTTCAGAGTCAAGGATTTGCCACTCACTAAAATAAAGGAACTTGAAACCGAGAGAATAAAATAATCAAAGGAAAATGAAAATCTTATTTCAAAACCGTATGTCCTGGAATCGTATGTCGAGGAAAGTTGGACGCGTCGTAAAGTAGCTGATCTCAGGGCAGGTGGGGAAGAAAAGGACAAGAAATAATTTCCGAATTTCATGAAACCTGAAATTTTGCTTCACTTTTATACGAGTTTTAACCTGACGTTTCAAATTAGATTCTTAAGTCTCCCCTGATGGAAAGAACACTTCTAAGAACGCACACACAAGCACTGCTAATCTTTTTCGATGCTTATTTAGGCCCATTATTAAAATTTTGTGTCCGCAAGGCGGGTGACGTAACGATCAACTATTAACGAACAAGTGGAAAATGACGAATTACAAAACTATTTAACGCAAGAAAACAATCACTATCAACTGAATATACTACTGATAACCTCGGCGGCACTTATTTCCCTCACTACATTTCGACCCCGTCAACAACTTAATGATACATTTCATTTGCTATCAAACCTCAGAAAATCGGTGCATCGTGTCCGCCCCTGCACCCTCACGCCGCAGGATGGCTCGACGCAGTGCCTCCGCTGCCGGCCACGGGGAAGTAATCTCAATAGTGAATCCAGGGAAAAAATAAAGACAAAAAAAGGGCGTACGGGTGAACAAATTCAATAAATATTTTATCCAGAGATTTCTTTTCCTTTTTCTTAGTGTGTGTGTGTGTGTGTGTGTGTGTGTGTGTGTGTGTGTGTGTGTGCGTGTGTGGGGGTGGGTGGGGGGGGGGGCGCAGAGTCTAGTGTCTTTCGCCACCACAGGATGTGCATAAGTGATGTGAACAAGTTCAGTGACATTCCAACCTTCGAATCGACTCTTCCTGGATCGTTTAATTGAAAAATAAACTTGATTAAATAAAATAGAAAATTAAGTGCCATTGACAACATGCGAGACTCTACCTGTTCTGCCTATAACCGTTGAGTCGAGTGAGTAGTGGAGCCATCCGGCGGCAGGAAGGAGTAACAGCCCGTATCCGATGTAAAGCACGACAGCAAATCAATGTAGGTAGGAGAGGTAAATTTATATGAGTGTGTTCCAATACGGGTTTTTTTCTTGGTGGAGGAGATACACTAATAGTTAAACACAAAATACAGAAGAAAAGATCAGGAACACGCCGATTGCATGAAGGATGAGAATGACTGAAAAGAAGAAAAAAAAGAAAAAAATAATTCCAGGTATGTCCTAAAACTCGATATTGTCTTTGAAAATGTTAGAAAGTGACTAAGTTTGCTAATTCAGTTGAATTATTGTATTGTTTGAATAAGAGGACAAGTAAATGTTCAAACTTTAGTTCTTTCCTTCCTCGTTACCAGCGCACCTCTACTGCTGTGTCGCTCTGTACGATGACGTTAAAAATGTCAGCCGAAAACTGAGTAATTATTGTGTCTGCACTGCTCACAGTCTTCCTATTGTTCGACAGGATTCCTGTGCAACATTTGTTATACCCCCTATCACCCCCCCCCCCCCCAACGGACGCGTGGAGACAAAAGGACAAACAAACTTACCCCTCCTCCCCCGCCCCCACACGTACACCACGACAAACCTTTATCTCCAACGTGTTTTTCAGTGTACGGTAGAATCAACACATGTATACATGTGTGTGTGTGTGTGTGTGTGTGTGTGTGTGTGTGTGTGTGTGTGTGTGTGTGTGAATATATGAAATGTTACAATAAGGGCATATTTTGAGGCGATAATCTATATATTGGTATACAATAGGACATAGTCAGATGAAATATTTGCCTTTTAGTCTCTTATAAAGCATTTCTGCAATATGAATTTGAAAACCACATGTGTAAAATTAAATAATGAGTAATACAAAAGAGACCAAGGATCTGTCAGCCGGGCTGGGGAGGGAGTTTATTTTGAAGTCCTTCTCTCCATGGTCTTCAAAGTTATCAGAATAGAATGTTACTTTGAGACGCTGAGGGCGAACGCTCAGTAAGAACAGCTGTTGCTGGACAGGGTTGACGCGGTGGAGGTTGGTGTGTTGCTGGATGGCATGGGCGGGGCGGGGCGGGGCGGGTGGGACGGGGCGGGGCTGGGCGGAGCGGGGCGAGGCGGGGCGGGGCTGGAGAGGCGACAAGTACAGGTGTTTAGTAATGGCATATCGCAGCAAGGATGTTCACTAGGCGTCGCTCTGGATCACTCTGCACCGGAAGGAAACACAAAACTCGCCTCAAAAAAAGTGGGTCAAAAAAGTCCGACTCACTATGCAAGGCCATGTAATGAGGCATTCACTCATATGTGTTGTTCTGGGAATGGAGGAGGCGGAGAGATGAGCGGCGGGGTGTGAAGAAGGTGGATGGTCGAGGTGTGGAGAGAAGATGAGTGGAAATGTGTTGGAGAGTATTGAAATACACAGGAAGCAGCCCTGAGTGTTGGGGAGGCCCAGAAAGGTAAAAGGATAATGCAGTTGGGTAGAGAAAGGCGTGAGTTGGAATAGAGGGGAATGGATGGGCGCAATGACAAGGGGATAAGGTACAGGAAGCATTCATGGCGAGAATACATAAGAACATAAGAACGCAGGAGTCTACAAGAGGCCGGTAGGCCTGTACGAGACAGCTCCTTTGACCCTAAGCTCCCATGTATCTAACCCCACCTAATATCGCTGTCCACGAATTTATCTAGTCTATTTTTTAATGTGATAATTGTATTGGCACTCACCACATGACTGCTAAGCCTATTCCACTCATCCACCACCCTGTTAGTAAACCAATTTTTGCCTATGTCCCTGCTGAATCTGAATTTATCCAGTTTAAACCCATTACTGTGTCCTACCCGGTTCTCTTACCAACAACACCTTATGAATGTCTACCTTATTATAGCCCTTCATCCATTTATAAACCTCGATCATGTCTCCACGCACCCTTCGCCTTTCTAGAGAATGCAAGTTTAACTGTTTGAGTCTTTCCTCGTATGGCAAGTTTCTCAACCCCTGAATCATCTTAGTCATCCTCCTCTGCACCGATTCTAACATTTTGATATCCATTCTATAGTAAGGTGACCAGAACTGAACTGCATAGTCAAGATGAGGTCTAACTAATGCTAAATATAGTTTGAGGAAGACTTCAGTTTTGTTGCTTACGCTCCTTGAAATAAACAGTACCCTATGAGCTCGATTTCAGCTTGAATGCATTGTGCCCTTGGACGGAGATCAGAGCTCACTAAGACACCTAAATCCCTCTGCACCCAGACCTGCTTATGGGAGTGTCATTTAAGCAATAGTTATGTGAGGGTTGTTCCTACCACACTCAGAATACTGCACTTCCCTACATTGAACTCCATCTGCCATTTATCCGCCCAGTCATACAATCTGTTGAGTTCAACTTGGAGAATACTAGCGTCCTGATCCGACTCAATTACTCTACCGATCTTGGTATCATCTGCAAATTTACTAACATCACTACTAATTACTGTATCTAAGTCATTGATATAAATAATAAACAAAAGTGGACCTAATACCGAACCTTGTGGGACCCCACTCGTAACACATCCACAGTCAGATCTTTTACCATCATTTTTTAAAACAAGGGCGTTCAGATCCCGCAGACTTTGGCTAAGACACAACAGGAACTCTGATTACAAAAATCATAGTTGAACAACGTATTCCAAAAACTGTTTATCACTCGCCGTATTGGCAAATATCTTGTTTTAAAGATGGCCTCCATCATGATACGTCAGTTCTTTGTCGAAGAGGGGGCCACACCACTCGACAGGCAGGCAGGAACCATTATATGAAAACTATTGGAAGCAAATATGGTCAGAACCGGACCAGCTCTCAAGCCTTTATTGCACCTCTGGAAGCGCTCAAGGTCTGCTCTCTAAGTGCAGGCGGACTTTTCCAAATGGCTGTCCACAAGTCATTGATCCATTAAGTTTTATCATTAGTTCGCTATCATTCAATCCGTCCCTACCGGAAATTCTCAGAGTACAATTGGTTCGTTCTTGGACGATATTAGCTACACCTTTCTATCGTGAAGGTATAATAATAGTTTTCGCGCAATCCTGCTAAAAGACTGACAAGAACAGACAGACAAACAGCACCGAAAACATGACCTATCCGTTGGCGGAGGTAATAAGTATAAACCCAAGTTTTATTTTATGAAGGAAAATATTGATACAAATTGAAGGCCAAATTCGCTTTTATATTCAAGCAAGTCCTGCATGCTTTTCACTCTTTAATGGAGTTTTGAAAATTCTTTTAATCTGACAAACAACATACTGAGTTGAGTGCTCAAAGAGATGAAATATCAAACTCATGTTGCTTGACCCACGAATTTACTTTTCAGTATTGGTTGGCAATGTATTGGAGGCTGTAATAACACGACACGAGAGTAAGAAATATGTCAGCCCGAAAAACACCTCTGCAGTAACGTCAAATGAAGTGCAGGTAAAAGCCAGGCCAAAACTCAAGCCTGGAAGGCGACATACACACACCTGCTCGTACTTCACAATTGCTTGGGAAGAGGTGTAGCTTACAGGCGACCGTCAGTTCACCTGGACGTCTCAGACGCACGTTACACTCTCTGCACACCTCCTAGATCACCTGCCTCAGTGTTTGCCATCAACCAAAGCCTTATTCGCAGGACTCTCAGGAGACGTAGGGCAGGTCGCATAAACCTTGCAACAACACTACAATAAACGCATATGCCAGCCTGCGCCACAACAAGAAAACCTATGAAGTGGGAGGTCAAGTTTCAAACAATTAGTAAGCGTGGAATACTACTACTACTACTTGGTATATTTTTTTTTTTACTATAAATTGACCATAATTACTATTGTTGCTTTTACTTCATCCCCTCATAACACAAAGGATGATACTGCTGTAAAGGCTCCAACAACGAGCGTATTTGTCGAAGCTGTGGTCTCGGTTTTTACCTTGATATAAATGTTATTCTCCGTGATAAAGGTAGCAAAGTCTGTCTCCACGTTTTCGAGGTTTACAATGGGCGTAATTGCCTTTTCCGTTATACCTTTAGGTACCCACCAGGTACACACACACACACACACACACACACACACACACACACACACACACGTAAAAACATACTTTATCTACGTAATTGTTCAAATTGCATCCTTTCACTACTTGTCTGCTGTTCTGTGTGGACGAATTTATTGCTTTCTCGTCATCGGCAATCTCACTGCTCTCTCTCTCTCTCTCTCTCTCTCTGTGTGTGTGTGTGTGTGTGTGTGTGTGTGTGTGTGTGTGTGTGTGTGTGTGTGTGTGTGCAGTGATGTAATGAGAAAACTGGTAAAACAAGTTAAATCAAAGTACGAAACCTATTATACACTATCACGATAAGCTACGCCAGACACTGCCTTGTGGTGATGAGTGTTGAGGTGGACGTGGTGGTGGTGAAAGTTATGAAAAAGTTGTATGTAGTGTTACAGCTGAGGTGTTGCAATATCAGTGTAACGGTGCAGTGGGATGATTGATGCTTGCTGTGTTGCTGCGTGTTTAAGAGGATGAGGAGAAGGGTGCTGGGTGGTGATTTGTGATCCTCTTCAGCAATGTGGCGAAGCTTCTTGCTGTTTGTGCTCCAGTACGTGATGGAGTTGGGTGGTGTTGAATGGTGCGGTCTGATGGGCTGTGGTTGTCTGATGTGATCTCAGGAAAATTAAAGAAGGATGGCATAACACTCATATAATGGGAACTGAATTAAGGGCACTAGGTATAGGTTCATCGAAGTTAAATTTGCAGAGAGAAGCCCGCGATTGTTGGCTGAACGTGGGGAAGAATATCTTAAACAAGTTTCCGTTCGTATTTTTTTTTAAGTTGAAGTTCCCACTGCCTCCAAAGCACATCCTTTTTTGTACACACCCGCGTACGTCGAGTGCTACAGCCATCACACGGGAAGCAGATATGTGCTCCTTGGCCCGTGCCGGGGCCTCGCCGTGCCTCGGCGCTTCCCTTTCATTGGTACGTACCGGGAAATAAAAGTGGTGTGACGATGCGATAATAAAACTCGAAATTCCTGCAGGTACGAGTGGAAAAATGTGCCAAATATTTATGACTTAATGACGAAGGGGAAGCGAACGCTTAATAGTAGTGAAGGAATATTGTAGCTTAAAGCTGTGAATGTGTCTGCTGTGGGTCGTATAGTGAAAACAATTTTTTTATATATTAAAAGGAAGATGTTCTCATTCAATAAATGTACAGATTCATGAATGTCCCTTTGGCTCCGTCCCTACTTCCTAAATTAGAAATATTGACGCCCTAAAAGGGGACGTAATCACCCATGAACTGTTGTTCTCGGCGGGCCAGCCTCGTTTGGGCTTTCGAGTCAGCACAGGAACACTGAGCACGGGCGTCCAGAGAAGAAAAAATTGACAGACACAATAACCTTCTATTATCAGAACAGAAGATTTTCACCGATGTAGTTAATTCATGTGCAGGATGTGCACACACACACACACACACACACACACACACACACACACACACACACACTAGAAAAAAGAGTAAAGGTGAACTACGTAATGCTAATTGCTCGTCTAATGGTCCACTCAGAACTGACTCATGTCTCGTCAGGGGAAAGACAACACGGAAACAACAAAGGCGATAGCTATCTTAATTTAACGACTCAAATTTGTCAAGATCAGGGATAGACAGAACCTTACTGATGGTCTGACTCTCCTCCCTCCTCCCTCCTCCCCTTCCCCCAGACGCCCCCGTGGTCCGCCTGTCGATGGGTCTCTCCGTCAACTCCAGCAGCCTGAAGGAGGGCGATAATGTCTACTTCGAGTGCAGCATCACCGCCAACCTCCGGCCAAGCGCATCATCTGGTACCACAACGTGAGTAATACTCGAGATGCTCAACATTACTGCCTATATTTTTTTCTTGCATTTCACTGTATTTCTTAGGTTCCCGGTCCCTCTGCCCTCCACTCTATCACACATTCGTTGCTCGTATATATTTCTTTGTCTCTGTATAGTGTTTCATTGCTGCTGTTCCCTCTGCTCTCCTTCCCTTTCGTCCAGTGGTTTCCAACTGCTTTGGTCCGCTTCCTTTTCCTGTCACTTTTTCACCTGTGGACCCCTACAACAAAATAGGTTAGGCGGGCCACTCATGACCATTCCAAGGGCCAAATCTGTCCCGTGGGCAGTGAGTTTGACACCCCTGGTGCAGTTAGCTAATGTAGACCAAATCTAGCATTTAAGCATACAGGTTTAAGGAGTGTGTACAGAGGTATGAATTTTATTCCGAGCCGCAAGTCTCCAAATTTCAGTATAGTAAATTTTAAAATACATGGAATCTCGATGGACCTCTTGATATTCTTGCATGGACCCCTCGTTGGCAACCATTGCCTAAGGGGGAGGCGGTGGCTGAATTAGGAGAGGCTGGCTGAATGGATAGCGTGACGGCGCCGCGTTCAGGATGACGCGAGTTCAATCCCCGCCCGGTCCCACCAAGCTGGGATTTTTCAGCCGCCGCCGAGTGGCTTAAAACTACCCACATGCTGTCCAGAAGACCACCTATCAACCCGGACTCTAGATTCTAGGATTAAAGATGAGCTCCGGGAGGGCAGCAGGAGCCAATGCAAGATGGCGCCACTATAAACACTCGCCTGCGCCAGAACGGCTGGGCTGACCATCAGACCCACTGAAGAAGCATTGTCGACCATCATGATCCACCGTGAAGAAGCCTACATGCGCAATCGGCCACGACTTAAAAAACAAAAAAAAAAAAAAAAAGGCCGATAAATAAATCACCCCCTCGCTTTCTACTTTCCCTCCCATAAGCACAACAGACACAAGGAGGCAGGGATCCTAACGGATCCAGCAGGATGACAAAATGATGATAAGCTCTGGTTTCCCAGTTAAGAAAAGGACATCGTTGTTCGAGAGATTGCACCGAGATTCCTCCTCCTTCCCTACATCACGCCCCTTTATATTCCTCCTTCTCCTCTTCAATCAGCCTCTCTTCTCCCACATCTGCGCCCTAATTTCATGTTAGTGGTCCGCTGTATCCCACCCATAATAACGCTGAGGTATGAGGTAAAGTTTTGTTCGCTCATACATGTTTGTCGTCTATATTACTCTATAAGGTTCAGCTTCCGCCTGCTGCCCCTCTCGAGGCTTCTGTCTCGCATTTTCAGGAGTGGCTTTGCCTTGGTGGAGACGCTGGATAATATTGAGGAGAGTCGCGCTGCCAGACTTGCTGGAAATCGGGACCAATACAGGGCTCTGTTGCGTAGGACTAGAGCTTTCCTGAGGAGAGACAAGGAGATATATCAGAGTCTCGCTGAGGAAGTCGAGGGCCATTTAAATGCGAATGACCTCCGACCTGCTTATCGAGCCTTTGAAGAAGCTCCGCCCAAGTCTCCTCTCAGGTGAGCGCTATCCGAACAACTGACGGCTGCCTCGTGTCTAAACATGAATGGGCAGAGGGCACGTTGGGCTGAGAACTTTGAGCAGCTGTACATGGTGGACCCTCCACGTGGGCAGCTTCCAGTTGCTGGGTTGCAGGTGGCGGATGCTGATCCACTCATTAACGAGCTCACCCTCTCTGGGTGAGGTCAGAGAGGCTGTGGCAAAGTTGAGGGGTGGAAAGGCATTTAGTACCTTTAATATCAGTACGGAGCTGCTAAAAGCTGGAGGTGAGGCCATGATCCGAGGGTTGTATGCGGTCTTGACTGGCGTATGGCATTCTGGTACCGTTCCTCCTGACAGGAAGAGGGGGTTGATCGTCCCTGTCTGGAAAGGGAAAGGGGACCGACAGGACTGCAACAACTACCGTGTTATTATCTTAATAACACTGTTAGGGCTACAGAAAGATGACGAGGATATTTGCAACTCCATTATGCTAGGCTACAGTAAGATGACAATGGCGATATTTGTAACCTCCTTTATATGCTAGGCTACGGTAAGATGACATGGGGATACGGCAACACCACTATGCTGTTACGGTAAGATGACATGCGGATATTTCAACTCCATTATGCTAGGTTACAGTAAGACGACATGGGGATATTTGCACCCACTATGCTAGGTTACAGTAAGGTGACATGGGGTTATTTGCAACTCCATTATGCTAGGTTACAGTGAGGTGACATGGGATATTTGCAACTCCATTATGCTAGGTTACAGTGAGGTGACATGGGGATATTTGCAACTCCAATATGCTAGGTTACAGTAAGGTGACATGGGGATATTTGCAACTCCATTATGCTAGGTTACAGTAAGGTGACATGGGGATATTTGCAACCCATTATGCTAGGTTACAGTGAGATGACATGGGGATATTTGCAACTCCATTATGCTAGGTTACAGTAAGGTGACATGGGGATATTTGCAACTCCATTATGCTAGGTTACAGTGAGGTGACATGGGGATATTTGCAACTCCACTATTCTAGGTTACAGTAAGGTGACATGGGGATATTTGCAACTCCATTATGCTATGTTACAGTAAGGTGACATGGGGATATTTGTAACCCACTATGCTAGGTTACAGTGAGTTGACATGGGGATATTTGCAACTCCATTATGCTAGGTTACAGTGAGGTGACATGGGGATATTTGCAACTCCACTATGCTAGGTTACAGTAAGGTGACATGGGGATATTTGCAACTCCCTCTATAACACTAATACGCTATGGGCTGAGGGTTTGTAAGTGAAATTTGAGGCACTTAAACCCATCGTAGCAACAATAAATTTTGCCTATGGGCGCGGATTTGGCCGAAGTTTATTCGTTTTTTTTTTTTTTTTTAGGCACTTAAACTCATCGTAGCAACACCAAAGTTTGACCTATTGGCGCGGATTTGGCCGAAGTTTATTCGTTTTTTTTTTTTAGGCACTTAAACTCATCGTAGCAACACCAAAGTTTGACCTTTTGGCGCGGATTTGGCCGAAGTTTATTCAGTTTATTTATTTATTTATCTATTATTCACATAAACCCATCGTAGCAACACTAAATTTTGACCTATTATGGATTTGGCCGAAGTTTATTCAGGGTATTTATTTATTTATTGTTCACTTAACCCAGTGTTTCTTAAACTTTTTTGTGCAGCGGACCCCTTTTATTAAAATTACTCATGTAGCGGACCCTTTATTATTATAATTTTCCTCTTGAGTTTGAAAGTGTTTGCAGGTCATAATATACTGAAATTACAACTGAATTATTTATTATGCTAATATCTTCAATGTGACTTAGCCACTGTAAAAGCCATCAGGATTTGGTGCTTCAAAATAGGAATTTATGACGTTTTGGCCGAAAATTTGACTGAAATCGATATTAAAAATTATCCTGCGGACCCCTTGGAACATTCCACGGACCCCTGGGGGTCCGCGGACCACACTTTAAGAAACACTGACTTAATCCCATCGTAGCAACACTAAATTTTGACTTATTGGCGCGGATTTGGCCGAAGTTTATTCATTTATATATATATATATATATATATATATATATATATATATATATATATATATATATATATATATATATATATATATATATATATATATATTTTTTTTTTTTTTCACTTAAACCCATCGTAGCAACACAAAGTTTTGACCTATTGTGCGGATTTGGCTGAAGTTTATTGTTTTATATTTTTATTTTGGCACTTAAACTCATCGTAGCAAACCAAATTTTTACCTATTGCCGCGGATTTGGCTGAAGTTTATTCAGTTTATGTTTGTTAAGCGATATAGCCCTTATTTAACGTGAAAGCGGTAATTTATTATCCAATTTTGGGAGAGGGCTGTTTTTGCTGAGGGGAGTACTGTAGCGGCTTCGCTACAAACCCAATCACGATGCGCGGAGCAGAATCTGTGCACCTGTGCAGTTTGCACGGGTGCCCGCTAGTTATGCTAGGTTACAGGAAGGTGACATAGAATATTTGCAACCCGTTAAGCTAGGTTACAGTAAGATGACATGGGGATATTTGCAACCCATTATGCTAGGTTACAGTAAGGTGACATGGAATATTTGCAACCCATTATGCTAGGTTACAGTGAGGTGACATGGGAATATTTGCAACTCCATTATGCTAGGTTACAGTGAGGTGACATGGGAATATTTGCAACTCCATTATGCTAGGATACAGTGAGGTGACATGGGAATATTTGCAACTCCAATATGCTAGGTTACAGGAGGTGACATGGGGATATTTGGCAACTCCATTATGCTAGGTTACAGTGAGGTGACATGGGATATTTGCAACTCCATTATGCTAGGTTACAGTGAGGTGACATGGGGATATTTGCACTCAATTATTCTATGTTACAGTGAGGTGACATGGGTATATTTGCAACTCCAATATGCTAGGTTACAGTTAGGTGACATGGGTATATTTGCAACTCCATTATGCTAGGTTACAGTGAGGTGACATGGGAATATTTGCAACTCCATTATGCTAGGTTACAGGAGGTGACATGGGGATATTTGCAACTCCAGTATGCTAGGTTACAGTAAGGTGACATGGGGATATTTGCAACTCCATTATGCTAGGTTACAGTAAGGTGACATGGGGATATTTGCAACTCCACTATTCTAGGTTACAGTAAGGTGACATGGGGATATTTGCAACTCCAATATGCTAGGTTACAGTAAGGTGACATGGGGATATTTGCAACTCCATTATGCTAGGTTACAGTAAGGTGACATGGGGATATTTGCAACTCCACTATGCTAGGTTACAGTGAGGTGACATGGAGATATTTGCAACTCCATTATGCTAGGTTACAGTAAGGTGACATGGGGATATTTGCAACTCCTTGATATGCTAGCCTACGATAAGATAACATGAGGATATTTGGAACTCCATTATGCGAGGTTATATTAAGATGACATGGGGATATTAAATTTTACAACTCTGTTTTGCTAGGCTACGGTAAACTGGCATAAGGAAGTCCCTTATAAGCAGCACGCTGCCCGTCAGGCACAGACAGGTATGGGTGGCAGTATATTAGTGTGCGTGGCAGTGTGCTGCTCAGTGCCAGCACAGTGGTTAGATTAAATCCGGACGTTGTGCCCTTTCCGAATTTTTTGAGAAAATTTTAATGTGCTGGTTCTGCATCAACACCGTCGCCCCAAGAGACGGCCAGCCAGGGGCCATATTCAGAAAACACTTACAACGTTGTAAGGCCGAGGTACAACCACCCGAATTCAGGAAGCATCCGGGGAGGTTGTAAAGGAGGTGTAAGGACTAAGGAGGATGTAAGTTACAACCTCGACGGAGGTGGTGTAAATCTTACAACCTTCTTTATATTGACATGAAATATGTCCTAATTAGTGTTTCTTGACAAAAAAAATGAAAGTATAAGAGTTTTTTCCTTAAAAGCGAGATGATACATGAGTTGCTTGTGTTTACATCCTCAGTCAGACCACTGCCAGCACCCACGAATTTTATTGGCTAAGGGACAAAAATACATTCGGTAATACTGAAGTTTAGGACCAGTATGCATTTCACTACATAGACAAGCTTTACCCCATGCTTTTTGTGTGTTTTGAACGATTCTAAGCTTCGCTTTCACCAGAAATACTTCTGTTTCCCCTTCCCTCCCTTCGGATGAGGAAATAGGGGAAACGATGTATTCACCGATGCCAATGAAGGTCAAAACATAAAAAAAAACATAAAAAAACATCAGAAGAAACTATTGTACATGGTGTAATTTTTAATGATTTAGCTATTAATGTGTTAAATGTGGTGCAGCAACACTATATTAATTAAGTCCGCCGTGGGGTGTACACCATATGTCGCCTGCCGCTGCCCTGGCCACGGCACGTCACGCAAGCCGATGCCATGTTTGGCTTTTCCAATTTCTACCTTTCTACCGTCAGTAACACTTAAGTCGCCACTGCGTTAAAGTCGCCAGACGTCATATATTATGAATATTAGCGTCACTGATGACTTGAATGTGCCACTAGAGAGGTGCATGTAACTGTTCCAGTTGTGACTGTCTGATCTCAGTTATTTCAGTGACGCTAAATTCATAATATATGACGTCTGGCAACCTTAACGCAGTGGCGTCTTTCAGTGATTGGCTGGCACATTTTCTTCATCGACTCTGACTCACTCGTGACTCGCTAGGACGAGTCTGATGACGTCATGAATGCCTCGCCCAATCAGCTGCCTCTCTGAGCTACAACCTTCCCATCTCTGAGTTACACCCTCCCCGCAACCTCCTTTCTGAATGCGGGTGCAGCGCAGGTTGTCCGGAGGGTATAAGTCTCCAGGGCCCGGTATCACAAACTGACTCAGTAACTACGAACTAACATAACTACGCACTATTGATTTAGCTACCGACGTTAGCGTCAGATTCACGAAGCAAACCTTAGATTGTAGTTAGAGGCGCGCTAAGTCAGCGAGGCCGCTGATTGGTTGATGACGTCAATGGCCTTGCAGCGAATCGTAAGCACGTTTACAGAACCGTCAGCCAATCCTAGGGAGCCCCCACCAGCTGCTGGTTCAAGAAACCCATTCTCTTTTCCCATTTTTCTTCCTTTCAAGGCAAACTGTACAAAATCGTAATCTACGAATTCAATTATTTCGTTGTTTGCTGCACATTTACGTCAAAGTAGCTCTGCTGTTCAATGTCTTGTTACCTACGAACATGCTTAAGATGAAGAAAAAGAAGATACGGAGGAGATTGAGGCAGGAAGAAAGCAAGTAGAAATATGGGACAGATATTGAGGCAGACAGAACGAAGGACGGAAGGAAGGAATAGGGAAAATTAAGACTGTCTTGCCATATCTGCGGCCCAACTCATGGGATAGCTGTCACCCGACAAAGGTCCATGGTCCCTCCACGGATGGGGCGGTGTCACGGGCAAAATTAAGCCCGGACATCCACATGCCTCTGTTATCTTAGCTCAAGCTCGTGTATGTGGGGTTCTTTTCGACTGATATGGCGTCTAGAACTAGCATAATCATCATTCTTTATTATGATGACAAAGACCATGTCAAAATTTGCCTCATTAAATAAGAAAGTACATAAAGTTCGGCAGCTTTTCCTCGTCTCCAAGCCATCCTCCAGAGCAGCACTCCGACATCCATGATCGCACATTCATTTTTCTCAGAAAATAGGATACCAATCACATATACATCAATATATTTCCACAGGTGAATACTTAGGGCATGTTCACACCAAGTTGCGACACCTGAGATTCATTAATAATGACAGGGGAAGGAAAAATATAGGCCCCTGTCATCGATAAAATTGAGCCTCGGGCAGAATTGAGTCTGGGCATCTATGTGCCTCGGATTTCTTCGCTATTATATATTGTAAGATCGTTCTGTTGACATGTATGGGTAAATTAACGCTTTCTGTATCTACATATAGAAGGAAAACGCAAAATTCTCCCTAGTAAATCAGAAATTACATAAAGTCCGGCAACTTTTCCTCGTCGCCAAGCCATCCTTCACGGCAGGCAGAGGAGGGAGGTCTGGCAATCCCCCGGCCGGGTGTTGCCATACCTCCCACACTTATCATATACCTCTCAAAGGGTGCATATCTCATCATTTTATAAAGAGACGGGCCTCCTCTACTCGCAAAGTTATATATCAAGTTGAAAAACGCGATTTATAAGCATTTATACGTAAATCTTATTATATTTTCAGCGTCACCGTCAGCTCCGAGGCAGTAGCTATGTAACAACAAACTTAGCGTCACGGAGCGCGGTAAACGTTTGTAGATCCGCGCGCTAACCCGTGACGTCATCGATTAGCTGGTAGTTAGCTTTGTGAATCTCGATGTTCTCAAAACTACGCACTAAGGGCCCAAAACTACGAACTAAGCCTTTGTGGATCCGGGCCCAGGCACAGTACAGGGGCACGGCAGACACGCACACCGGATGCACACAACTCGCGAGCGGAGCAGCTCAACACTCTCTAAGCCCAGACACGCCACCCTCAACTGCTCCTCAGCCACCCTTGCTCGAAACAGCCGACTCAGCACTTCCTGCCCGGCGGCCGGTGGCCCCGGGCTCCCCTCTGTCTCTCTTGTCCCAACAAGTAGAGTTGCACCATGCTGAGCTAACATTGCATCATGCTACAATTTCATCACATTACACATACAATCATTCACATACAGCACATTCGTAACACTATCCCCTCCTTCAAAAGCAGTCGACCCGGCTGCCCCAACATTCAACAAACAAAACACATGAAATAAATCAAACTAATCAGTCCCCTGGGACATCACTAAAGTCTCTTAACCATCCCGGCCGACGCCTCTCTCGCCGAGGGCGCCGCTGGGATGCGGGCGGCGGCAGGCAGGCGGTGGCACCCAGACCCGCATCGTCGGCCCCAAGTACTTGCTCAGGGTCGTCACTGACATCTGCCGCTTCGCCCGCACCGCCCATGTTCTCGTTCGCCCCTTGGTCGACCTCTGACACGTCCCTTTCGCTGCTGCTGGGGCTCACGTCCCTCATGCGCCGGTCGTAGGGTGCTCCAGAAAAAGTGCCATGATTTTGATTACAGTTTATTGAAGAAATGACATAGATAGAAAAACAAACTTTAGCATTCTGAAAAGCTAACATGATGACAATTTGTCTTGCTCTCAAGCAACCTTCTTGAAGTGAACGTGCTCAATATGGGCACCACGTCGATTAAAACATGCTTTGATCCGGAGGCAAAAATTCTGGCCGACTTTGCGGCATGTCTCTGCCGTCACATTGGCTGTATAAGCTTCGATATTATCCTTCAACTCATTAAGGGTGGTTGGCTTGTTTGCATACACCTCTCCTTTAGACGCTCCCCAAAACCAAAAGTCCAAAGGATTGAGGTCAGGACTGTGAGGTGCCCACTCGTGTGTTGTGCGAAAACTGATCACGCGGGGTCCGAAAATTTCCTTCAGCAAGTCGAGAGAGTTGTGAGATGTATGGGGCGTAGCTCCATCTTGCTGAAACCACATTCTGCTCTTCTGGTAGACAATAAACTTTTGGCCAAGTTCATTTTTGAAGGTGTTGATGATTTCACAGTAACGCTCGCTGTTGACTGTCACTGCCTTGCCACGCGCGTCTTGAAACCAGTACGGTCCGATGAGACCATGTCTGGGGTTGAATGCCATCCATGCAGTCACTTTGGCGCCCTTCAGATGTTTCTCACTCACCTGTTCAGGAGGATCCTCGCCCCAGAAAACGTTGTTGTGATTGTTAAATGCCCCATTGAGGTGATAATGAGCCTCGTCACTGAACCAGATGTTGTTCAACCAGCCAGGTGAGCGCTCCAGCTTGGCCAACCACTGACACATTGCCATGCGCCTGATCTTGTCCTCATCCTTCAAGACATGATGAGTGGAAATCCTATAGGAAAAGCTTCAGATCAGTCTTCATGGAACGTAGCAGTGTGGTTGGGGTAAGGTTTAGCTCTTGTGCCCGTCTGCGATAGGACTTCTTGGGGCTCCTCACAACTGACTCCTTGATTTGCTGACGTTTCTCTGCCGTTATGGTTGGCTTTGTACCACTTCTAGCCTTGTTGCAATTGTGGACTGTTTGCTCCTTTTCAAAGTGTTTAACAATCCTCCAGATTGACTTGTTGTCCGGTGTTGTGACGCTACGGTGAAGTTGAAATTCGTTCTGGAACATGCGGCGAACCTTCACGTACGAATGTGTCTCGTACCAGAGTTGCACAATTTTTTGCTTCTGCTTCAACGTTAACATTTTACATGCGATCTGGAAAAGAAAAACACGGTTAGAATTGCCGCTAAGTCCTTAACAAATCCTGAAAATAAAATTCAGGTAAGGCAAAAATTACGAATTTTACAGTCGAATCAAGTAATGGCACTTTTTCTGGCCTGGCCTGCCACCTTGAGCTTGCCCCGCTCGCGTCGGTGCACCTCAGCCAGGCTTTCCTGCAGTGCCACTGCGAAGCCAGAGGTCACGGTGGGCAAGCTCATGTCGGGGGGGGGCCGCCCCGTGGCCAAATCCACCGGTAGCCTGAGCTCCCGGCCGAACACTGAACACAGAAAAATACATGCAATACACATAAATCAGTCTGTCCTCCACAGTCTCTCCTCGCGCCCCCAAGGGGCTCCACCTGTCAGCCACGCCGTCGACCAGCCGCCAGTCCTCAGTGGGCTCTTCCACGCCATCCACTCCACGTGACGCTCGGGACAGTCGACACCGGCTCCTGGCCTCCACCCTCGGGGCAAGGTGCCCTCGCCCGGCTGTGACTGCCTCCCCACGCAGCCATGCTCGAAAACCTCCTGGAAGCAAAGGGCACCACTCCGGTCACCCTCTCCAGCTCCCGTCCGAGGCCACCACAAGCCTTACTGGCCTACGTCAGGTAGTCGAGGCCCAGCAAGCACGGCTCGTCTCGATCGGCGACGTCCATCGGCCGGCGCTCCACAGCGCTGCCTACGCCGATACGAGCCTCCACTGGGCCTACCCTACCCAGCAGCACACACTACCCCGGGTCAGGCCATGCCGAGCACCTCAGCCCCGGTGTCCACTGTCACGCTTCGTGGCTACAACCGCTAAGCCTCCCACTGGCAACACGCTGGTCGGGCGGCGGCAGCTTACTCAGGCAGGGCCTGAGGGCGGGAGACGGCTGGAAGTCGACTCCCTTCTCCAGCCCGTCCGCGCTTCCCGCCCGCGCCGCGTCCTTGGACCTGGGACAGGCACTCAAGCGGTGGCCTGACTGGCCACAGTCCTTGCAGCGAGGCTGGTGGGCATCGGGGCTCGGCCGGTCAAGGGAACGCGTCCTTCGCTCCCCTAGGCACAAACTGCACGTATGCCCCCTCTTGCCACAGCCCCCGCACGAGCCACGGAGGCCCTCCGGGCTCGCCTTCACTGACGCTGCCTTCATCTTCACCTTCGCCATCCGGCCCCGGAAGTCATGGCAGGGCGGGGCGGCCGCCGCTAGGCCGCTGGTCGTCGTCAATGCCCCGAACTCCAAGGCCTTCGTCAGCGCGTCGTCGGTCCACGGCAGGGGGTGAGTCCTCGTCAGTCTCGTCCCTCAGCGCCCGGCAGTCCCCACAGAAGCGCTGCGTGCCGTCCTTCTTCATATCCAGGACGACTGCTGAGGGCCACGGACTGTCTGTCCGCTCCATCACCCCCTGCGCCGCCAGCTCGTTAACGGCGCGCTGCAATTCCTCCCGCCTGGCCGGCACGACACGTCGGGGCGGGCTCCTGGTGGGCGCACCATTCCCCGTGTTGATGTTGCGCGTCACCAACCCCGTCCGGCCCAACAGGTCCAATCCACCCCCGCTGAACACGTCCGCGCACCGAGCCAGGGTGTGGTGCACCTTCGTCTGCGCCTCCGTCAGGTGAGCGGCGCTCCGGTGCGCCGAATCCTCCAGGAAGTCGGGCAGCGGCCTCACAGCACCCGACTCCGCGCTCCCCGACGCCTCCTCTTGTTGTTCCACCTCTTCACAGGTGCCCAGCTTGGCACCAGCGGGTACTTTCCGAGCCTCGTCGGAGGAGTTAGCCACCAGCACCGTGACTGACTCCTCCCCCGCTCCTTCGAGACTCCGTCCGGCTGCCACACCACCAGGCAGCTGCAGGCCCTCCGTGGACTCCACCGTGCCTTCCGCTGGCATCGCGTCCGACCGGCAACACAGGACCCTGGCCTCCGTCCCCGTGACAAGGTGCAGTCGCTCCGCCGCGACTACCTCTGCACAGCCGACCTTCGGGAGCAAAGGCGCCTGTCCGCGCAGCCTCTCCAGCTCCCGTCCAAGGTCGGCACAGGCCTCGCCCTGCGGCAGGTAGTCGAGGCCCAGCACGCACGGCTCGTTTCGATCGGCGACGTCCGTCGGCCGGCGCTCCACAGCGCTGCCTACGCCGATACGAACCTCCGCTGGGCCCTTGGACTGCACGCAGTGCCCCGTGACGCCACACAGCCTCTGTGGCGCGTCCTGAGTCGCGTAGCGGCCAGCATGTCAGGCCGCCCCAAGGTCCTCTCGGCCGCGGCGCCCACCGCCAAGCGGCCTGGCTCGTCCACCGAGCCCCGTAGCTCTGTTGTCAGCTGCAGCGCCTTCTCATCCTCGCCCCAGCCCTGGGCAGCAGCTGGCATCTTGAACTGGGCCTCCCATACCAACTTCCCGTCGTGCTCCGCTGGCTTAAGCCTCCCTGAGCGCCGGGAGACTGAGGAGCCGCAGAGGGGAGAGGGCGGACCACGTGGGCTGCAAGTCGGCCAGCATGGCGGAGAGGGAGGCGGTGAGAGAGGCAACGAGGCGGGGTTAATGGGTCCGACTCCAACTGGACCCAAGGAAGCGGCTCCGACGGCTCCTCAGCCTCCTGCAGCCTCTACCGGCTCCGCCACGACTCTACCAGGCCTCAGGGGCCCTTGCCAGGGGCCCCAGATAGGCCCCTGCAGGACCGCCGCCCCGGCGCTTCCTGCCAGAACTGAGCTTTCTTCCTCCGCGTGCGACGGTGCCATCTCTCGCAGCTGCCCCTCCGCCTCCCTCAGGCCTCGGACCTCGCCTTCCTGGGTCCGCACCTCCTCCAGCCGTTCACCCCTCGCGCTGTCGCAGCCCTGGTCGGTGTACTGCTGGGTTTCCACCTTCAGCGACGAGAAACAGCTCTGGAGGACCTCGGCAAGATGGCGTGCCGTCTCGTCTGCCCTCTCTTCTGCCCTCTGAGCCTGCTCGCGTGCCCTCTCTTCTGCCCTCTGAGCCTGCTCGCGTGACCTCTCTTCTGCCCTCTCTTCTGCCCTCTGAGCCTGCTCGCGTGCCCTCTCTTCTGCCCTCTTTTCCATCTCGGCCAGCATGGCAGCGAACAAGTCCATCTGGCCCGGCTTCACCTCACCCGGGTCAGCCTCGGCCTTGCCCGTCTCCTCACCCTCACGGCGACCATTGGGGGACGCCATGACACTCGGCGCGCTTCACTGTTCACTTATCCCCACTCCTTTGACACCAAGTGTTACGCCACCCCCCCTACCACACACCATCCACGGGCAGGCAGGCGGCGTGATCCCCAGAACAACCACACGGGCACCAGTCACTCACAGCGGCCCACACCGAACACCGAGGGGAGGAGGGAACGAGGCAGGGCACAAAGGATACACGTTCAACACTAAGTTCTAGTTTAATGACAGGTTCCTCACACAGTACAGCAACTTTCAAGGGCACAGAACAGTTAGTTAATCAGGCACAGTACAGGGGCACGGCAGACACGCACACCGGATGCACACAGCTCACGAGCGGAGCAGCTCAACACTCTCTGAGCCCAGACACGCCACCCGCAACTGCTCCACACCCACCCTTCCTCGCAACCGCCGACGCAGCACGCCCTGCCCGGCGGCCGGTGGGCCCGGGCTCCACTCACTCTGTCGTGTCCCAACAAGTAGAGTTGCACCATGCTGAACTACCATTGCATCATGCTACAATTTCATCACATTACACATGCAATCATTCACATACAGCACATTCGTAACATTAACTTAAACAACGTCTTTAAACGTACGAGAGAGAGAGAGAGAGAGATTGCCTTTTGCTGCTCGTCTACGTCACCAGGTTTACGGACTTGCATTTAAGGGTAAGGCTTGTGTTACTTAACTACATTACAGGAACATTAAAGAGCCTAGTGAACACGTCTAAGTCTTTATTGTAGATAATATTACATCGCTAAGGCAGTAAAGCCATCTGGAGGAAAGGGAGCGAGACAACAGCTACATCCTAATTATAGTGTTCTTACGTAACAATGCTCATGCTAGTTAACAGACGGCCAAGGAAGGTGAGGCATAAGGTATCGCGGGAAACCTTCACCTGCTCACAAATTTCAGGCACGAAAAGGTGGACGACAGACTCTTCCTTTGTGTTCTTATCTGATGAGAATGTTGGGGTGTTTAGGTCCCTCCTGTGTCCCCCTCTGGCGTTAGCACTAAGCTCCTGGCGGTGGTGATAATTTGGTGGCCTTAATGCTAACAGTGTCGATAGTTTGGTGGCCTCAATGCTAACAGTGTCGATAGTTTGGTGGCCTTAATGCTAACAGTGTCGATAGTTTGGTGGCCTTAATGATAACAGTGTCGATAGTTTGGTGGCCTTAATGCTAACAGTGTCGATAGTTTGGTGGCCTTAATGCTAACAGTGTCGATAGTTTGGTGGCCTTAATGCTAACAGTGTCGATAATTTGGTGGCCTTAATGCTAACAGTGTCGATAGTTTGGTGGCCTTAATGCTAACAGTGTCGATAGTTTGGTGGCCTTAATGCTAACAGTGTCGATAGTTTGGTGGCCTTAATGCTAACAGTGTCGATAGTTTGGTGGCCTTAATGCTAACAGTGTCGATAGTTTGTTGGCCTTAATGCTAACAGTGTCGATAATTTGGTGGCCTTAATGCTAACAGTGTCGATAGTTTGGCCTTAATGCTAACAGTGTCGATAGTTTGGTGGCCTTAATGCTAACAGTGTCGATAGTTTGGTGGCCTTAATGCTAACAGTGTCGATAGTTTGGTGGCCTTAATGCTAACAGTGTCGATAGTTAGGTGGCCTCAATGCTAACAGTGTCGATAGTTTGGTGGCCTTAATGCTAACAGTGTCGATAGTTTGGTGGCCTTAATGCTAACAGTGTCGATAGTTTGGTGGCCTTAATGCTAACAGTGTCGATAGTTTGGTGGCCTTAATGCTAACAGTGACGATAGTTTGGTGGCCTTAATGCTAACAGTGTCGATAGTTTGGTGGCCTTAATGCTAACAGTGTCGATAGTTAGGTGGCCTCAATGCTAACAGTGTCGATAGTTTGGTGGCCTTAATGCTAACAGTGTCGATAGTTTGGTGGCCTCAATGCTAACAGTGTCGATAGTTTGGTGGCCTTAATGCTAACAGTGTCGATAGTTTGGTGGCCTCAATGCTAACAGTGTCGATAGTTTGGTGGCCTTAATGCTAACAGTGTCGATAGTTTGGTGGCCTTAATGCTAACAGTGTCGATAGTTTGGTGGCCTTAATGCTAACAGTGTCGATAGTTTTGTGGCCTTAATGCTAACAGTGACGATAGTTTGGTGGCCTTAATGCTAACAGTGTCGATAGTTTGGTGGCCTTAATGCTAACAGTGTCGATAGTTAGGTGGCCTCAATGCTAACAGTGTCGATAGTTTGGTGGCCTTAATGCTAACAGTGTCGATAGTTTGGTGGCCTCAATGCTAACAGTGTCGATAGTTTGGTGGCCTTAATGCTAACAGTGTCGATAGTTTGGTGGCCTTAATGCTAACTGACGATAGTTTGTTGGCCTTAATGCTAACAGTGTCGATAGTTTGGTGACCTTAATGCTAACAGTGTCGATAGTTTGGTGACCTTAATGCTAACAGTGTCGATAGTTTGGTGACCTTAATGCTAACAGTGACGATAGTTTGGTGGCCTTAATGCTAACAGTGTCGATAGTTTGGTGACCTTAATGCTAACAGTGTCGATAGTTTGGTGACCTTAATGCTAACAGTGACGATAGTTTGGTGGCCTTAATGCTAACAGTGTCGATAGTTTGGTGGCCTTAATGCTAACAGTGTCGATAGTTTGGTGGCCTTAATGCTAACAGTGTCGATAGTTTGGTGGCCTTAATGCTAACAGTGTCGATAGTTTGGTGGCCTTAATGCTAACTGACGATAGTTTTTTGGCCTTAATGCTAACAATGTCGATAGTTTGGTGGCCTTAATGCTAACAGTGTCGATAGTTTGGTGGCCTTAATGCTAACAGTGTCGATAGTTTGGTGGCCTTAATGCTAACAGTGTCGATAGTTAGGTGGCCTTAATGCTAACAGTGTCGATAGTTTGGTGGCCTTAATGCTAACAGTGACGATAGTTTGGTGGCCTTAATGCTAACATTGTCGATAGTTTGGTGACCTTAATGCTGACAGTGTCGATAGTTTGGAGGCATTAATGCTAAAATGGCGCGCGCGCGCGCGTGCACACACACACACACACACACACACACACACACACACACACACACACACACACACACACACACTCATACCTGCAGGATGTTTTGGCTGAGCACGACAAACGTCACTACCAGGACCACAAAACAGGTGCCGAGCAACACCTGACAGGCAGTGTTGCACCTTTTGGTCGCCAACTCCTTTTTCGTCACGTCTGTCTGTGATTCCGTCTTAGTAACCCTCAGACAATCGACAAGCGCATTGGAAACCACAACAGCAAAGCAGAGGACAATCAACACGACATACCACACGTCAATTAACTTATAGTACGGTGTTTTGACATAGGTGTTCGTCGCCTGAGAGAAGAGAGTAACGAGAACAAGGAGGGCGGTCAGGGAAACCATTACTCTCTCGTTGAAACACGCGATGGGGAAGAAAAGAGACAAGTAACTGATGAGAAGCATGAGGGAGCTTGGTAGGAAGCTGTTTGTGATGTGGTAAGCAGGTTGTGCCGCCAGGTGAAGGGTTAAGGTTAAAAAGTCTGTAAAATAACTACTCTGATAGTGGCTCTCTGCTGTTACCTTCTCGAGACGGAAGTCAAGGAGGTCTTCACTACGGTACTTGATGTTCTGGTAATCTCCGTCCCTGAGATTTATCCATTTTGCACTGTGTAAGGTAATGGTGAGGTTACACATGTACTTGCCGAATGGATACATGGACAGCCGCAGTTGGCACGGGAACTCCATTAGAAGGCCCACAGCTTGCGTGAGGTTTGGCTTGGTGAGTGTTATACCTGTGAAGAGAAGATTGGAGGAGAGAAGTAGAGTCTAGATGGAAGGAGAGAAATGGTAGGGAGAGAAGAGGTGAACAGTTAAGGGAAAGGAAAGAAAGTGGAAATTGAAGAAAATGAAGAGAAGATTGGAGGGAAGTGAAGATGAGAAGAGGAATGAGTTGAAAATGAAAGGGTAGGACAAATATTATGTGATTGCGAAGGAAATGAATGAACGGACAGTGAGCGGCGGGGAGGAAGAGATTAAAGAGACAGAGACAGGGAAAGAAAAGGAAAAGTGAAATTAGGGAAAAGAAAAAAATATATTAGTACTTGGCATCTTCTATTATCCTCAGTATAAAGAAGGAAATTAGTATATCAGTATGCCACAACTATGTATCCTTGTATTAACCTCTTATCATACACAGAATAAAGCTCTCCATGAGTCACTTATTCTTCTTTCCCGCCCTCCCCACCCCCATCAGCTGCCCTGCCCTTCCGTCTCCCCTATTCCTTCCAGCCCCCATATGCTTTCCCATCCTTTATTCTTTCTCCGCTGCGTTTTCTCGCTTACCTCCGTCATAAGAAGGTTCACCGCCCGACTGTTTTGCCGTTATATAGTGTGAACGGATGGTGTGTTGAGGCTGCAGATATGGCAAACCATTTCGTTCGGCGTTTTCCATCGTATTTTCTAGAGATCTTGCTTAATCCTTATCCTATACAGCATTGTAATGATAAATTTATATTCAGTGTACGGTATATAGTCTTGACATCTTTCAAATTGAGAATGTTTTGGCTAAATTAAAACTTTCTGCTTGTTCTGGCCCTGATGGTATTCCTTTAGTCTTTCTAAAAAGAAGTGTCCCTTTTATTAGTTACCCCCTGTTGTTACAATGCAGAAAATTTCTTTCATCTGTGCGTGTCCCCTCAGACTGGAAAGATGCTAATGTAATGAAACTATTTCGGGGAGGCGGTGGCTGACTGGATAGCGTGACGACGCCGCGTTCAGGACGACGCGGGTTCTCGCCCCGCCCAGTGCCACAAGCTGGGGGGTTTTCAGCCGCCGCCGAGTGGCCTAAGATTACCCACATTCTATCCTGAAGACCACCTATCAACCCGGACTCTAGATTCTAGGATTAAAGATGAGCTCCGGGAGGCAGCATGAGTCAGTGCAAGATGGCGCAACTATAAACACTTGCCTGCGCCACAACGGGCTGGGGTCAACCATCAGGCCCGACTACGAAGGCCTTCCGGCGCCACAGGCGAAGACGTAAAAAAATAAAAATAAAGGAGGAGATCGTTCTGATCCTCTTAATTACAGACCCGTAAGCTTGACATCTGTGTGCTCAAAATCTTTTGAGAGAATTATAGTTTCCTAATAGTCAGCTTTTTTGGAACATAGTCGATTACTTTCACCTTATCAGTATGGTTTTAGATCTGCCAGGTCAGTGTTTGAGCAATTATTATGCATTTATGACTGTTACTGATCACTATGATCAAGGTTTTTCAGTGGATGTTATATTTTTTTAACTTTAAGAAGGCTTTTGATGTTGTGAACCATAGACTGTTACTTAGGGTTCAATGTTTGGTTCCTTGCTATTTCTTATTTATCTCAGTCATGTTGCTTCCGGTTTAAATTGTAAATTTTGTCTCTTTGCTGATGACCTCTAGTTATTTTTTATCTCTGTAATCTCAAAATCTGACTATTTCACTTCCCATATTCATCTGCAGAGAGATATTACCCTACTCTTTAATTCATGTAGATCTTGGGGTTTGTCTTTTTCAATTGGCAAATGTGTCAGAATGAACATTTGTAGAAATTTTCAAGATGCAGCTGTTCTCTTGCAGTACTTCATTGGTGAGCAGCCAATTTTAGATGTTGACAACCACAAAGATCTTGGGGTCAGGACTGATTTTTCTCTCAAGTTCCATCTCCATGTAAGAGAGATTGCAGGCAAAGCTAGTAGTACAAGCTATAGCATTCTTAAAGGAACTATTTGTAGAACTCCAGATTTTATGAGAGCGGTTTTTATTTTGCATATTAGTCCAATCCTCGACTACGCTTCTGTGGTGTGTTTTTCTGGATATTTGGGAGATGTTAGACTTTTAGAAGCTGTTCAGAGAAGGTGAACTAAGAAAATCATTGGGTACTGTGACGTACCTTATAGGGATCGTCTCGCGCAATTGTCTCTATTCGATCAAAGGCAGACTGATTAGAGCTGATCCATTTATGGTGTTTAAATTTTCAAAAGGACTTTGTCCAGATCTTGAACATTTGCTGATGATAAATCCCAATAGGGACATTAGAGGCCACTCCTATAAGCTTTATGTTTCTCGCTGTAAGACTGAGGTGAGAGCTCGCTTCTTCTCACTGAGAGTATTTAACATATGGACAGTGGCGTAGCTAGGTATTTATCATTGGGGGGCACCTGGGGGGCACAGCTGAGTATGGGGGGGCACTAGATGAGCCGAACAAGCCCATACAGCTGGGGAGTTCGCTGGAGACTGGGGAGTGGGGACTTACTTTCACAGTCAGTCAGTCAGTGACCGATCGTACGGTACGATCGGTCACTGACTCTGTGTTGTTATGTCCAGAACGCGTACACTACAAGAGGGAGACACGTACAAACAGAAGGCATAATAGAAAATTTGTAAGGATAACTGGTGTAATTTGAGGCTGAGGGTAAATTATCAGTAGAAATTATTTATAATACTGCATGGCTGTGCTCCCTCAGTCCTAGTGGGACACCACGGTTCCCACGCGACACAGCAGCCGTGGCCAGTGGGTGGGCACCTGGGGGGCACCGGCTTCTTGTGGGGGGCACGTGCCCACCCATGCCCCCCCCGTAGCTACGCCCCTGCATATGGAACAGCTTGCCGGATTCTATTGTTTCTGTCATCTCGGCGCATTCATTCAAATGGTCTGATTTCATACGAGTTTGATTAATTTGTTCTTGTGGTTTGGTTGTTCTTTGGGCGTTTTGTATTATTGTTATTGACTGTGGCTTGAAGACAGTAGTTGTCCGTGCCATCTTGCGATGTCATATTAGCCAACCATCTGACCATTTTCATGAAAACCGTCAGCTGCAGTTTTGGTTGGAGACATCGAACAGTTTTTGGATGGGGCGTGCCCCCATCCAGGTTAGAAATTCAGGTAAGAAATCCACCCCATACCTTCTCTCATCCCTCTCATCTCTTCCCCCTTTTGCCTCGCCCCTCCCCTCCCACTCTTTCTTCCATTTGCACCTCCTTATTCTTGTCTCATTCCACCCATTCATGATGTTCTGCCGTCCCTTCACCCATGCACTACCATCACAGTCCCATGACATTCTTCACTCAACTCATATTCCCTCCCACGTTCCCTTGTCCCACATGGCCACCCATTTCAAGCGAAACTGCACTCACCTTTAGTTCCCTTTCACTCTATTTTCTCCCCTATTCCCACTCCACCCATCACAGGGTGGGGAGGCGGTGGCTGAACGGATAGCGAGACGGCCCCGTGTTCAGGAGGACGCGAGTTCAATCCCCGACCGGTGCCACCAAGCTGGAATTTTTCAGCCGCCGCCGAGTGGCTTAAAACTACCACATGCTGTCCAGAAGACCACCTATCAACCCGGACTCTAGATTCTAGGAATAAAGATGAGCTCCTGGAGGGCAGCATGAGTCAATGCAAGATGGCACCACTATAAACACTCGCCTGCGCCAGAACGGGCTAGGCCGACCATCAGGGCCCACCGGGAAGAAGCCTTGGACCGACCATCAGGAATCCAGGATCCACCCGGAAGAAGCCTACCGGCGCAATATGCCAAGACGTAAAAAAAAAAATAAAAAAAAAAAAAATTCCACATCATTACCACATGCACACCCACACGCACCCATCAGTGGATCTTCAAGTTGCATCTCAACCTTGTTCTCAAGTTTACTGAAATAACAGTTGCTTTTGTTGTCGCGAGGGGGCGCGGGTGGTCCAACGGTGTGCCCCGCGAAGAACAGAGGGGCAGGTGTCCAGATCTCCTCACACGGGAACTTCCTGAATCCCTCAAATTTTGTGAGTTCAACACGTGAATCTTGCCATTCAAAAAGCATTACGAACTCCATGCTGGCCTTTCCTTCCACAGTGGTTATCTTGTCAATCGTCTTAACTTGTAGTACCTCGCTGGAAATGTAGCTCTGTTGATCGTACTCGTGGAAAGGGGCGACTTGTGTATCGTAGTTTTTAGCTTTAATTAAATACGGTCTGTCGCAGTACCTTTCAACGCTCCCGTCTGGGGACCCTGTCCGTTGGTCACACATTTCTCTACGTAACAGACACACGCCGTTGTCAGAGGAGAAATAGAGGGCGTTACAGTGTGTGAAGGTGAGGAGCTTTGAGGTAGATTCTGTATCAGAGTCCTTGGAATTGTCTATGAAGTCAGCCAGACCTGTGTGGTGCCAGCGACGGCGGCCCATCACCCACGACCCCTGGTGGAGCTCTTCGCTGTGTAGTCTTGAGCTCAGCGTCCACCCCAACGCCCCCTGGTAGATGGAGCTCGTTATCTTCCCTTGGAAGTAAAATGTCCCGTCCGGCAGCGTCCTGAGGGTGTAGTGGCGGTCAAAGACTGTGATGTGGCCGAAGAGGGTGTACTTCAGGCCTTCAGGAACCAGGCAGAGCACACAGTCCAGCTCCCTGAGGCACGCCCGCTGCCCCGCCCCGCCGCCCGCTAGCAGCACGGGGCAGAGGGCAGCGGGGCCAACATCCATTTCTTCAGTACTACTCGCCCAGGTCAAATACTTCCCTGTGGAGCAGTTGTGCGCCTCAACCAACGCCGTTTCCGTCGGAAGGTCTCCTCCAAGGCTTCGACACAGAAGCAGAAACTCCTGGTAGCCTCCAGGCCCCTGGAGCATCACAGTCCGTGGGGGGGTCGACAAGCAGGGGTCCTCCGGCAGCTCTTCTTCCAAGGTCAGGGAAAAGTGATAATCATACCAAGAGTCGTCCAGGGGGTGAGTGAGGAGGTTCCGGGCCACTAAAGCAGAACAGTCAGCAGGAATTCGCATCCTTCCCCCTTCCTCTTCCTCCTCCGCCTCCTTCCCCGTCAGAAGGGTGAGCCCGGTGACCATGCCGGTAAACTTGTTATTCAAGCACACCTCCACCCCGTCCTGCCACCCGTGCCACCCACTCAAGCCGTCGAAAGGGATGCCATGGCGGCGGCCGTGCACGGACGCCCACACCTGAGGAGGAAAGAAATATCGCCCATTACTCGCCTATCAATTACTCCCCTATCCCCTGTCGCTCACTCCCCCATCCCCTGATCCTCACTTCCTCATCCCTTGCCCCTCACTCCCCCATCCCCTGCCCCTCACTTCCTCATCCCTTGCCCCTCACTCCCCCATCCCGTGCCCATCACTCCCCCATCCCCCGCCAATCACTCCCCAATCCCCTGTCGCTCACTTATCCATCCCCTGCCCCTCACTCCCTCATCCCTTCCCCCTCACTCCCCCATCCCCTGCCCCTCACTCCCCCAACCCCTGCCCCTCACTTCCTCATCCCTTGCCCCTCACTCCCCCATCCCCTGCCCCTCACTTCCTCATCCCCTGTCTCTCACTCCCCATCCCCTGCCCATCACTCCCCCAATCCCCTGTCGCTCACTTATCCATCCCCTGCCCCTCACTCCCTCATCCCTTGCCCCTCACTCCCCATCCCATGTCCCTCACTCCCCCATCCCCTGCCCTTCACTCCCCATCCCCTGCCCCTAACTCCTCCATCCCCTGCCCATCCCCCCATCCCCTGCCCATCACTCCCCATCCCTTGCTCCTCACTCCCCCATCCCCTGCCCCTCTCCCCATCCCCTGCCCATCACTCCCCATCCCCTGCCCTCACTCCCCATCCCCTGCCCCTCACTCCCCATCCCCTGCCCCCTCCCCCATCCCCTGCCCCTCACTCCCCCATCCCTTGCCCATCACTCCCCATCCCCTGCCCCTCACTCCCCATCCCTGCCCCTCACTCCCCATCCCCTGCCCCTCACTCCCCATCCCCTGCCCATCACTCCCCATCCCCTGTCTCTCCTCCCCATCTCCTACCCATCACTCCCCCAATCCCCTGTCGTTCACTTATCCATCCCCAGCACCTCACTCCCTCATCCCTTGACCCTGACTCCCCCTTCCCCTGCCCCTCACTCCCCCATCCCTTGCCCTTCACTCCTCATCCCTTGCCCCTCACTCCCTCATCCCCTGCCCTGACTCCCCATCCCCTGCCACACACTCCCCATCCCCTGCCCCTCACTCCCCATCCCCTGCCCCTGACTCCCCATCCCCTGCCACACTCCCCATCCCCTGCCCCTCCTCCCCATCCCCTGCCACACACTCCCCCAACCCCCGCCCCCCACTCCCCATCACCTGCCCCTCACTCCCTTATCCCCTGCCCCTCACTCCCTCATCCCCTGCCCCTCACTCCCCATCCCATCCTCCCCCATCCCTTGCCCCTCACTCCCTCATCCCTTGCCTCCTCCCCCATCCCCTGGCCCTCACTCCCCATCCCCTGCCTCTCACTCCCTCATCCCCTGCCCCTCACTCCCCTCATACCCCTGCCCCTCACACCCTGCCCCTCACTCCCCATCCCCTGCCCCCTCCCTCATCCCCTGCCCCTCACTCCCATCCCCTGCCCTCACTCCCCCATCCCCCCTCACTCCCCATCCCTGCCCCTCACTCCCCATCCCCTGCCCCTCTCCCCATCCCTTGCCCCTCCTCCCCATCCCCTGCCCTCACTCCCCAATCCCTGCCCCTCACTCCCCATCCCTGCTCTCACTCCCCCATCCCCTGTCTCCTCCCCATCCCCTGCCCCTCACTCCCCAATCCCCTGTCGCTCACTTATCCATCCCCTGCCCTCACTCCCTCATCCCTTGCCCCTCACTCCCCAATCCCCTGTCGCTCACTTATCCATCCCCTGCCCCTCACTCCCTCATCCCTTGCCCCTCCTCCCCATCCCCTGCCCTTCACTCCCCATCCCCTGCCCATCACTCCTCCATCCCCTGTCTCACTCCCCATTCCCTGCCCATCATTCCCCAATCCCCTGTCGCTCACTTATGCATCCCCTGCCCCTCACTCCCTCATCCCTTGCCCCTCACTCCCCATCCCCTGCCCCTCACTCCCTCATCCTTTGCCCCTCATCCCCTGCCCCTCACTCCCTCATCCCTTGCCCCTCACTCCCCCATCCTTTGTCCCTCACTCCCCCATCCCCTGCCCCTCACTCCCTCATCCCTTGTCCCTCACTAACCCATCGCCTTCCCCTCACTCCCCCATCCCTTGCCCCTCACTCCCCATCCTTGTCCCTCACTCCCCATCGCCTTCCCCTCCCTCCCCATCCCCTTCCCCTCACTCCCCCATCCCTTGCCCCTCACTCCCTCATCACTTGCCCCTCACTCCCCATCCCCTTCCCCTCACTCCCCATCCTTTGTCCCTCACTTCCCCATCCCCTCCTCACTACCCCATCCCCTGCCCCTCCTCCCCTCATCCCCTGCCCCTCCTCCCCCATCCCCTGCCCCTAACTCCCCATCCCCTGCCCCTGGCTCCCCATCCCCTGCCCCTCGTTCCACCATCCCCTGCCCCTCACTCCCCATTCCCTGCCCTTCACTCCTCCAGCCCCTGCCCCTCACTCCCTCATCCCTTGCCCCTCACTCCCCATCCCCTTCCCCCTCACTCCCCATCCCCTTCCCCTTACTCCCCCGTCCTTTGTCCCTCACTCCCCCAAACCCAGCCCCTCACTCCCCATCCCCTGCCCCTTACTCCCTCATCCCTTGCCCCTCCTCCCCATCCCCTGCCCCTCACTCCCTCATCCCTTGCCCCTCACTAACCCATCGCCTTCCCCTCACTCCCCCATCCCCTTGCCCCTCACTCCCCATCCTTTGTCCCTCACTCCCCATCCCCTTCCCCCTCACTCCCCATCCCTTGCCCCTCACTCCCTCATCACTTGCCCCTCACTTCCCCATCCCCTGCCCCTCACTCCTCCATCCCCTGCCCCTCACTACCCCATCCCCTGTCCCTCACTCCCTCATCCCCTGCCCCTCACTCCCCCATCCCTTGCCCCTCACTCCCCCATCCCCTGTCCCTCCTCCCCATCCCCTGCCTCACTCCCCCATCCCCTGCCCCACTCCCCCATCCCCTGCCCCTCCTCCCCATTCCATGCCCTCACTCCCCATCCCCTGCCCCTCACTCCCCATCCCTTGTCCCTCACTCCCCATCCCCTGCCCCTCACTCCCCATCCTCAGCCCCTAACTCTCCCATCCCCTGCCCCTCGCACCCCATTCCCTGACCCTCACTTCCCCATCTCCACCCCTCACTCCCCTTTCCCTGCCCCTTACTCCCCATCTCCTGCCCTCCTCCCCATCCTCTGCCCCTAACTCCCCATCCCTTGCCCCTCACCCCATTCCCTGCCCCTCACTTCCCCATCTCCTACCCCTCACTCCCTTTCCCTGCCCTCACTCCCCATCCCCTGCCCCTCACTCCCCATCCTCTGCCCCTAACTCCCCATCCCCTGCCCCGCGCACCCCATTCCCTGACCCTCACTTCCCCATCTCCTGCCCCTCACTCCCCATCCCCTGCCCTCACTCCCCATCCCCTGCCCTCACTCCCCATCCTCTGTCCCTAACTCCCCATCCCCTGCCCCTCGCACCCCATTCCCTGCCCCTCACTTCCCCATCCCTGCCCCTCACTCCCCATCTCCTGCCCCTCACTCCCCCATCGTGTCCTTCACTCCAACAACAACGAGGATTTACCTTATACCTCCTTGACTCTTTCTGATCCTCCTGTGTAGGCGCGGCTTGAGTGACGGACACACCCATACATACACTGTTCCACGCCGCTGCCCTCAGCGTAGCGTTCAACTTATTCTCCTTGTGGTTATCATTCACAAAGAGTGCGAGAGAGTTGTCAATACCTGTTGAAAGGTGACGCTATAGCCACGCCATTCTCGAGGGAACAGTTGTGACACCTAATGGCCTAATGGGAGGGAGAGACGAGTAAATGGACAGACAGACAGTAATGATAATAATAAAAATACATGGGTAACACACACACACACACACACACACACACACACACACACACACACACACACACACACACACACACACACACACACGGGGTGAGAGAGGAGGTGTTGGGTGAAATGAAGACATTGAAAGTAGTGCATGAAAAAGCTAATGTAAACTTCAAGGAAGTAATTGAAAAGCAACAGAATGAAGAGAAGGAAAATGTAGAAAAAGAGGTGGTCAAGGTTTTGAAAAAAAATGAGGATTTAGTAAGGGATGTGGCCGATAAGAAAAGTGTAATAATATTTGGAATGAAAAGAAGAATATAACGTTTAAACCAAGAAGGGAAAAGGAAGAACTAAAATCAGTGAAGGACTTACTGAAGAACTGAGTAATGAAGAATTACATAACTTTGAGGAGGAGGTGGAAGAGATCGTTAAGGTGGCGTCACACTGGACCAAATCTGGCGAGCACGAGCTTTTGCTGGCAGCTTTTGCTAGAGGGATGGCTTGCTCCCGAGCTCTTGCTCCTGCATTTAGCTCGCCGCTTGGACGGGGAGCAGCTCGGCGAGGCGCAAGCAGGCAGTCAAATGAGCTCTTTGGTGCACCGATATGTGAATAATATATATTACCTAGTGTATTGAATCCGTATACCCATGATATTAGAAAACTTATTCACATACTCCTTTTATGTTTGACGGTGTTTGTAATATTTAATAATGTTGAGAAAAGTAGTGTTGGATTTTATTTTGATGACCAAGACCAAGACCAAGACCGCCCAGGCCAGCTGATATAAACACTCGCCATGGCCACCTCTCCTCGTTTAAAAGTTCACTTGTCCTCCTTCATTGTACACTCTTTGATAGCAAGAGTCAGGGACCATCCCGAGTTATATGGGACCACAGCCATCCAGATTTCTGTAAGGCTACGCTGAAGAAAGTTATGATGTTATGATGTTGTACACATCATGGGTCTCCCTCCCTTCTCTTCAGCCATGACCGAACCCAGACTCGTCTTTTCTTCTTCTGAGCTCGTTGAATAACAGCAAGTAATGCCTCACAGCTGCACACTTAGCCGTAATACGAAGCGCAGGCGTAGTAGGCCCCATGGTTGAGGCTTTGTTTACAATGTTGCTCGTCGCTCGCCCCTCGTCAGTGTGACGACAACAGTGACTTGCTCACGAGCAAAAGCTGCTATCAAGAGCTCGTGCTCGCCAGATTTGGGTCCAGTGTGACGCCAGCTTTAGGCTGGGTCCTTATGTAGAAGGTAAAACGAGACCAGTTAAATTACGATTAAAATCACAGCAGGTAACAGAGGAAATATTGTATAGAACAACTAAACTACAAGAAATAGATGAATGTAAGGAAGTATGTATAAAGAAAAATAGAAATGGAGAAGAATGGAAAAAATGGAATGAAATGCAAGCAGAGGTAGAGGAGAAAACAGTGCAAGATCAGAAGAGGAAGAAACTATATTTTTTTGGAGAGTTTTGGGGGACAGGGTAAAGAAATAGTACATAAGGGAAAAGCCAAAATTGATCAGAAACTAGACAAAACTGGAACAACTAAGGGTTTAAGTGTGATGTAATACCTAGAAAATTGGAATTACAAGATTACCTAAAGGAAAAAGAACCCAAGATTGTGTGTTTAACGGAAACAAAGCTAAAAGAGGAAATTCAAATAGTGTTTAACAATAACTACAATATATGGAGGAAGGATAGGAGGGGTAAAGGTGGTGGAGGAGTGATGATAATGACGAGAAAAGAGTTGTTAGTGAAATCAGTAATATATGGAGAAGGAAAGGCGGAAATACTGAGTGTTAACTTGGAGAATAAAACAGAGAAATGCTGACGCTAATAGCAGCCTATGTACCACCAAGAACAAACTCATAGAACAGAGAAGATTATGAGACGATGATTGAGGATACCATTCAGTGTTTGAGTAGTTACTTAAAGCAAATAAAAGAATCTTGTTGGTTGGGGACTTTAACTGCAAAGAGGTAAACTGGGAAACATTCGAAGGTGGAGGAAGTGAGACGGCATGGGGGGAAAGATTTAAAAAAACTGACTATGGAAAATTTAATGATGCAGTGGGTGACTGAAAATACAAGATACAGGAGTGATGACGAACCAGCAAGACTGGACCTGGTGCTGACGAAGAGAGTGCACCTTTAAATGAATTAAGATATGTGTATCCCATGGGAAAAAGTGATCATGTAATAATAGAGTTGGAAACCAATGAGGAAGTCACTGAGGAAGACGAATCATATAAAGGAAAAAGGAGAAACTACAGGAAAGCAGACACAGAAAATCTTAAGAAATATTATGAAAAACTGGACTGGGAAAAGTTAAAAAGAACAAACGAGGTGCAGCAAAAGTATGATATTTTCATAGAGGCATATGAGACAGTAGTCGAACAAATGTCCCATTATATAAACCAATAGAAGAGGAAAGCAAGATTGGTTTAATGCAAGATGTGCAATTGCAAAGAAAAAAAGAGACAAAGCGTGGAAAAGATTGAAAAGAAATAAGAACCAAAGGAATAAAGAAGGCTTTAAGATAGCAAGAAATGAATATGTGAAAATGAGGAGGGAAAAAGAGAAAGGATACGAAAAGGATATTGTTGAAAAGTGTAAGGAGGAACCTAAACTGCTTATTTATTTTTTTTTTTTTTACAACAAAGGAGGCAGCTCAAGGGCACAAAAACACACAATAATAAAAAAAAGCCCGCTAATCGCTGCTCCCATAAAATAATCAGAAGAGGTGGCCAAAAGCAAGGTCAAATTCGGGAGGAGAGGTGTCCTGATACCCTCCTCTTGAAAGAGTTCAAGTCGTAGGCAGGAGGAAATACAGATGAAGGAAGATTGTTCCAGAGTTTACCAGCGTGAGGGATGAAAGAGTGAAGATGCTGGTTAACTCTTGCATAAGGGGTTTGGACAGTATAGGGATGAGCATGAGTAGAAAGTCGTGTGTAGCGGGGCCGCGGGAGTGGGGGAGGCATGCAGTTAGCAAGTTCAGAAGAGCAGTCAGTGTGGAAATATCGATAGAAGATAGAAAGAGAGGCAACATCGCGGCGGAATTTAAGAGGTAGAAGACTATCAGTATGAGGAGGAGAGCTGATGAGACGAAGAGCCTTAGCCTCCACTCTGTCCAGAAGAGCTGTGTGGGTGGAGCCCCCCCACACGTGAGATGCATACTCCATACGAGGGCGGACAAGGCCCCTGTATATGGATAGCCACTGCGCGGGGGAGAAGAACTGGCGGAGACGATACAGAACGCCCAACCTCGAGGAAGCTGATTTAGCGAGAGAGGAGATGTGAAGTTTCCAGTTGAGATTTTGAGTTAAGGATAGACCGGATAGTGTTGAAGAAGGTGACAGCTGAGTGTTGTCGAAGAATAGGGGATAGGTGTTTGGAAGATTGTGTCGAGTTGATAGGTGGAGAAATTGAGTTTTTGAGGCATTGAAGGACACAAGGAAGGTTCCTTCTGCCCCAATCGAAAATGATAGCAAGGTCTGAGGTTAAGCGTTCTGCAGCCTCCAGTCTGGAGGATTTAGAAATTGAAAAATCAAATCAAAGGAAAAATAGAAAGACTTAAAGATGGAAATAAAATAACTGAAGATTCTAAAAACATGACAGAGTTACTAAACAAGAGGTTTCAACAAGTTTTTACAAAAGAATCACAATTTAATGAAGTACAAGATGATGAGATAGATGTTCAAATGGAGGAAGTCATAGTAACTAAAGAAGAGATATATAAAATAATGGATGAGCTGGTGGAGAGGAAAGCAATAGGACCGGATGGAGTTTCAGGTGTTACTTTGAAAGAATGCAGAAATGAGCTGGTTGGACCGGTATATGATATCATAAAGTGCTCAATATCAACTGGTAAAGTACCAAAGGAGTGACGGAGGGCTGTGGTGGTCCCCATATATAAAAGCGGGGAAAAGGAAGAACCTTTAACCTATAGACCTGTATCATTGACCAGTACAGTTTGTAAAAATGTGAAAAAGTGATAAAGAAACGATGGACAAAATTTCTAGTACACAATATAATTACAGAAAAAGAGTATGGCGTTAGACAAGGGCGTTCATATATGTAACAATCTTATTGATCTTTTACTCGAGAGTGACGGACATAACACAGGACAGGGATGGATGGGTAGACTGCGTGTATATGGACTTGAAGAAGGCTTTCGACAAAGTTCCACATACAAGACTATTATGGAAGCTGGAAAATAAAGGAAGATTGAAAGGGAAAATGAAAAACTGGATGGAAAGTTACTTAAAGGGAAGAGAAATGAGAACAGTGGTAAAAGACATGAAATCGGAATGTAGAAATGTAGATAGTGGAGTGCCTCAAGGATCGGTACTGGCACCAATACTTTTCCTAGTATATATAAATGATATGCCGGAGAAAGTAAATAATTACATGAACTTGATGGCAGACGATGCGAAATTACTGAGACACACAAGATATAGTAAAGACTGTGAAATTCTGCAAGAGGATCTAAATAAGATTTGGGACTGGAGTAAGAAATGGGAGTTGGAGTTTAATGTGAAGAAATGTCATGTAATGGAAATGTTAAAGAGTGAAGGGAGACTAAAATGGACATATAGAATAGGAGATGGAGCAATATTAAAAGTTCAAGAGAGAGAGATCTGGGAGTGATAATACAAGATAATCAACGGTCAGAGAGTCATGTAAATAGGATATTCGGAGATACATATAGAATGGTGAGGAATATAGGAATAGCATTCCACTACATGGATAAAGATATGATGAAAAAGGTGATTACCACTATGATACGACCAAAGATGTAATACGCGGAAACTGTGTGGTCTACTCATAAGAAAAAACACGTGAAAAAAACTAGAGAGAATACAAAGGATGGCAACGAAGATGGTTCCAGAGCTGGAGGGATTGTCATATGAAGAAAGGTTATAGGAAATGGACCTACCAACACTGGAACAAAGAAGAGAAAGGGGAGACCTAATACTAATTTACAAATTGTGGAATAAAATGGAAGAAGTAGATAATGAGGAGTTGCTACTAAGAGAAGTAAGAAACACCAGAAACACACGAGGACACAGTAAAATATTGCGAAAAGGAAGATGCTTGAGAGACAAAAAAATATATAGCTTCCCACAAAGAAACATAGAGGTTTGGAACAGATGGGGTGAGGATGTAGTATCAGCGAAGAGTGTGCACAAGTACAGATATGTAGACGGGACCACACGAGCGTAAGCCCAGGCGCTGTAAAATTACAACTACTATACATATCAGACCCTATGACATACCGTTTTTCGCAAATATCTTTAAACGAAGACTCGGATCAGCATGGGACTTTGGCACAGATTGTTTCACACACTCCGCTAATTTTTGACGCTATTGTGCAATGCCAGATGCGGTTAATTATGGCGTTTACTCCTGACTGTGATGGCAAAACCTGCGTGAGCCACTTTCACATTCGAACAGGTGAAGCGTGACGTATTTGTGACGTGTATCCACCACCTACCTCCACCCCTGGCTTCCCCTACTCCCATCCCTCCCTTTCCATCCCTCCTTCTTCTCCCCCGCACTCTCTCCCCCTGCCCTCTTTCTCCCCCATACCTCCCCTCTTCCCCCCTCCCCCCCCTCTCTCTCTCTCTCTCTCTCTCTCTCTCTCTCTCTCTCTCTCTCTCTCTCTCTCTCTCTCTCTCTCTCTCTCTCTCTCTCTCTCTCTCTCTCTCTCTCTCTCTCTCTCTCTCTCTCTCTCTCTCTCTCTCTCTCTCTCTCTCTCTCTCTCTCTCTCTCTCTCTCTCTCTCTCTCTCTCTCTCTCTCTCTCTCTCTCTCTCTCTCTCTCTCTCTCTCTCTCTCTCTCTCTCTCTCTCTCTCTCTCTCTCTCTCTCTCTCTCTCTCTCTCTATATATATATATATATATATATATATATATATATATATATATATATATATATATATATAACACTTGTGCTGTACACGAGATATGAATCTATGCACACGTATGACTTGAATTAATGGCAGATAAATAGAAATTATATCCCGTCTGCATCAGCATCAACAGTGATGACGAGGATGACCTGTTTGTCGATGGTGATGAATGTTGAAGTAACAGCCTATGTGGTCAGTTATTTACATTATTAATCCACCCATCATATACTCGCTATCTATTTTTGTTTGCTATGACTTTTTAACATATCAACATGAACACATATTGTATGGCAGTCTTTTCCTAACATCAGAATAAATTATTCATATATTTCTCCAATTTCGTTTCACGTTTTTACTCTGCAATGAATTCCCGCTTCAGTTCCTACGTTATTCCTTTCCGTCTCTTACGCGATTTCCTATAAATGATCAAACGTCAGCTACGTGTTTCATCCCATCATACGCTCAACGTAACCTGTGGGAAGGAGGGTCATATACTCGTGCAACTTTCAATGGGTATATAATTGCCAAACAAACCTCATACAGCACTTAAACAACATTCAGTTACGCTGGAACAGGAATCAGGGTCGTGTGCATAAACA